>NW_027397071.1:60373019-60546770 GCF_003265705.2 Callorhinus ursinus | reverse complement strand
CTCTCTCTCCCCCCCTCCCTCTCTCCCCCCCACCCCCCCCCACCCACCCTCCCCCCCCCCCCACACCCCCCCCCCCCCCCCCCCCCCCCCGCCAGCTGTGTGACTAAGGGAAGCAAACCCTATTGGGTCAGAGTTGCCTGACGTTTAAGGAAGCACCTACAACCCCCACTCTCCAGGCCAAGAATAGTAATAGTTGGGCCCATCTACTCACTTGTATTTAGTTGCCTGAGTCCCCACGGTGACAGAGAATCCTAGAATCCCAGATGTGTTCCTACAGGTAGGGTAAACATGGTACCTACAGCCAGAATGAAAAGTTCTGTGAACTCAGGTAGTCCCCAGGGCCCTGCCCTCAGAAACTACAGGTGAGTGGGAAGGGTTTCAGCACATCCTGATTGGACCTGGAGGTCCTGAAAGAAAATCCACAAATGTGTATGCATCTACTTCATTCTCAGGTTAGGGTGTCCGCCCCTCTCCTGAACTGAGGACTACACACTAGCTTTTTTCCTTGCTTATCTTTGGAACTTGACCGAACTAAAAACCTGATCATAGTCCAAGATGCAGATTCTAGAAATTTTGACCGGTCAGTATGACTCTAAAGCATGGAAGGACCAGCGAGCTCTGAGAGGCTGCTCAGTCAGGATATCTGATAAAACTCAGCCTGCAAAGTAAGCCCCAGACCTTTATTTGAGCTCAGTGCTCTTTGCCAGCAGACTTACCCAAGGGTCTGCTTGGTTCGAAGGAAGTCAAAACAAGGCTCTTCCATGTGCATCTGTAATTCAACATACTACCCATCAGCCCAACTCCTCCCAGCAGAGAAACCTCCATTTCTAACCCCCAAGTGTTCCACATAACCCCAAAGTCCAGCCTCCCTTACTGCCTTCTTCCTAAATTGCCCAGGTGCCCTGTCCGTGTTCACACCGGGTGAGAATACTAAAACCCATCTCACCTACCCAACAGGCCTCTGACCCCTCCCAAGTCCCTAGCTCCCAGGCAGAAAGGCCAGTCCTCATAGTGGGTCAAGGGCTCCTGAACACATCAACTCTCCTTTATTACAACTTACCACAAGCAGCTCCATAAGAGTGTATTCTTTCAGACTCCTGGCACCTGACTGAAAGGAGAGGTTGGTCAGACCAACTGAAAATCCAATGGCTTATGGGACTTTTTAAGGATTCTTGGCAACCATTTATTCAGGTATCCATCCCATTCTTCTCTTCCCCCAAGAGAGCTGATCACACCCTCTATTGCCATACTTTGAACAATTTTGTTGATGCATCTGCCTTCCCACTTAGACTGCCTGTGAGGACAGAAATCACACTTGATCATTTGTATTCCTGGCCCTTGCACAGGACTGCAGGCCGACATGGAGGTGAGTCTAATAATACCCAACCTGTCAGCTCCTGCCCAAAGGACCCAAAGGACAAAACCTAAAGTCAAGTATTTGCAGTTCAAGGTCCTAAGGAGAAGAGCAGGAAATATTTGGGATCAATGAAGGGTATCTGCACTGACTCCTCAGACAGAAAGGGTATGAATAGAAGCTTCTAAGGCCACACACAGGGACCCAAACCAGTCAACAAGAGAAATACCTAAGAGGCAGATACCACACTTGGGAGACCACATCCTGGCTCTCCTGGAGAGTAGCAAAATAATGCAGTTAGAATGAAAGAGAGCAGGAGGCCAACAAGCAAGGATGCTGCTAGTACATCCCACAGTCAGGCTCTTACAGGCTCCTCTAACAGACTCATTTCTGTTCCTTCCCACTTCACTAGAGGAGGAGGCTAAAAGCCTGTGTGCCCCCCCGAGGGGCACTAAAGTCAGACAAGGAAATATCCTGTTCAAAATGCTCTCTGGGAGGAAGGAAGTGGTTCCCTTAAGAAAACTTGTTTTAGAAGCTAGTGCTAAGAGGTAATGGATAGGAAGCACCTCAACAGAGAAGGTCTTACAGCATGAAATCTCACCTACAACAGGAAAAGTACTACAGATTTTGAGCAGCAGAAACACTGGAAATGTGGACAGGGCTAAGCAGGCCAGGCCATATCATTTATGAACTTTGGGGCCTAGTAGTCATTTCAGCTTCAAATAAGCTGAGAACAGGGCGCCTAGGTGGTTCAAGTTGGTTAAGCATCTGCCTTCGGCTCAGGTCGTGATCCCAGAGTCCTGGGATCGAGTCCTAATATCGTGCTCCCTGCTCAGCAGGGAGTCTGCTTCTCCCTCTCCCTCTGCCCCACCCCCCTGCTCGTGCACTCTTTCTCTCTTAAATAAATATAAAAAAAAAAAATAAGCTGAGAACCTGGATGAAAGCCAACAAACTAGGTAACTAGCCAGAGGGAGAGAGGCTCCACAGACAAGCTAGGTCTCTCCTATGAAAGACTTAGGTCCAAGGCCAGAAACACAATAAAAGGACAATAAAAGGTAAGAGACAGTAAGGCCTGCCCAAAGCCCAGAACAGGAGGATCTTCACAGGGCCTGACAGAGAAGTGACTTCCTCATGCAGGACACCCAGGAACCATAGCAGCAGCTCATTATAGGAGCCCCAGAGTTTAGGAAGTCTGAGGTCAGTCTAGACAGGCACAGGTCCCCATTGTCCTAGAAGTAGGTGGGACTAACCACAAGCTATGGGCCAACAGAGATGGTTGCAAAGCTCTTCCTTATTTTAAGCCCCACCCCATCTTTCTAGAATGGTGTGCAAAGAACACAGGATCTGAGGACACAAAGAATAGATTCAAGCCCCAATTAGTATGACCTCAGGCAAGTAAGGGACTCTGGACCTCAGATTCACCATCAAAACAGAGGTGATAAATCCTTTATCTCAGATGCTTTGAAACTTTTAATTATGATTCTGGTAGTCATTCTGTTTGCTAAATATTGACTGCTTGGCTATGTTTACTTTTGTCTCTTTTTCAAAACTGTCTTTTTAACAAATGTCCTCCTGCTACTTGGGGTTTTGTCAGGGGAACACGTAGGAACTTCCAACCACTCTTCAGTCTCTGTCCCTCTGGACTAGTAGTTGAATGATTCAATGAAGCCCTATGATTGAAAAAGGACCCATTTCACTAACCGGAGCAATTTTTTATTTTTTTAAGATTATTTATTTATTTATTTGACAGAGAGAGACACAGCAAGAGAGGGAACACAAGCAGGGGAGAGTGGGAGAGGGAGAAGCAGGCTTCCCGCGGAGCAGGGAGCCCGATGTGGGGCTCGATCCCAGGACCCTGGTACCATGACCCGAGCCGAAGGCAGATGCCTAAATGACTGAGCCACCCAGGTGCCCCTAACATGAGCAATTTTTAAATGCAATTGCTTCACGAGGACAAATGACCCTAAGGATAAAAACTACAAAGGCAACTGCAAAAGGGCCTTGAAAGTCATAGGGTCACTACTCGCAGGTACTTTGGACCTTCCACCAGGCTTTAGTGCCCTAAAGGTACTTAGCCATGAGGATGGCTGTGTGTAAAGGGGCTGTAAACTGACCTGGTAGTACACAGTGACTTCAGAGTTGGCATCACCCTTGTTCAGAGCTCTCACTTTGCACAGATGGTGGCCACTAGGCAGCTCTACCACCTGAAACTGCACAGGCATCTCCTGGTCCAGAGGCCTGAAGTTCAGCTTGCTACAAAAGAATGAGTATGGGTCACTGAGCAGTGCCTTTATCCTCTTGCCCCCACCCACAAACTACTGTGAAGAGGTCAGGCCATCCACAGTCCCTTCTGAATTACTTTGTTTATATGACCAGCCTCAAAAAACCCTACCACAAGGAGCATCATCCATTGTGGATTTAGTAATAACTGAGCTGTGTGTGGCTCAAGGCCCTCCTGCTGGTAGGAATATACAACTCCTACAGAAAAAACTCAAACCAATACTCACTCAACAACATATTTCAGGAAATCCATTGATTCCTAGGAGGCAAAAGAGAAAAAAATAACTATAGCAGGCTCTCTTGACATTAATTTCATCCAGAACCAACTAATACCAATATTCTAATTCTTTAAGAAGCCCTGGATAGCATGAAGAAAGCAGATACAGTCTGTCAATGACATTGATTATGATTGTTGAAAATTAAGGGGCTCTCAACTGAACAGCTTCTCTGTTCTCCCATTGGCATTCTGTTCACCTGTACGTGTGACACACTCAAGCTTAACTGTTCGGCTCAGCCCACTAGGCTGTGTCCTCTATGACACTTGTGACTGTGTTTTCAAAACCTCGGTCTATAAATATAGAACGGGGCATAGAGAGAGCACTAGAACAACACTTACACTAAATGAATGCATCCTCTCCCCTCTCAAGACTGCTGTTTTCTTACCTATAAAATAGGGGATAAAAGCAGGGGTCCACTCATCTCTTACAGTGGTTTCTACCTGGAGCAATTCACGGTACTAAGTCCTCTGGACCAAAAGGACCCCTGTCCGGTAACTCCCACTGTGCTCAGAAAAGCAGGCAGCTATCCTGCTCCTATGTGGGTTGAAGCTTTTAAACTTCTTTCTGTGGGGAGGAAAGAAACTAAGGCTGGTTTGGGGGTTGGGGAATAAAGACAGCGAGGAAGTGGAGAGGAGAGAGCAGCCAGACTCAAGAATGGCCGGTATATATTCCATCAAAGGGCCAGTCCTGAGAAACTGGGAAGCCATGAAGGAAGGAAGATGGTCAACAGCCAAGTAATTTAGGGAGAGTCCCAAACAAGCATTCTTAGCTGGAAAAGGCCTTAAAGATCCACAGACCTATCCCACTCAGTATATATCAGAACAAACTCCTCATATCCCCCAAACCTATTTTTCCTACTCCTCCACCAACCCACTGGTTCAAGCAAGAAATCCAGGCAACATTTTAAACCCCTCCCTCCTCTAACACCCCCACATCCAATTAGTCACTGAGTTTTGGCCATTCTCTACCTCACTATTTCTCTTTCATTTACTTTGCCTAACCTCAGCTTCATCATTTTTTGCTTCAACATGTGTGTGTGGTAAAAGCACATAACAAAGTTCAGTAACTTAACCATTTTTAAGTGTACAGTTCTGTAGTGTTAAGTATATTTACAATGTTGTAAAACGGAACTCCAGAATTTCCTCACCTTACAAAACAAACTCTATACCCATAAAACTCCCCCTTTTTTCCATCTTCCCAACCCTTGGTAACCACGATTCCACTTTCTGTTCTATGACTTTGACTACTCTGGATACTTTATATACTCTGGAGTCATGTCAACTCTTATAAAAGCCTCATAACTGGTCCCTGCATCTTAACAACAAATCCCTTTTTAGATGTTTCACGGATTTTCCATTTACTACAGGATAAAGCCCAAGCTCCCTAACTTGACACACAACCTTGATATACAAGTTCTGCCAAAGTGTGTGTGTGTGTGTGTGTATGTGTGTGTATACATCCTTCACCACACCCCAAAGCTCCCACTTTAATCTCTAAACTGTTGTTTCCACACACAGTCTTCAACAAATAACCAAGACCGTATATTTACCAAATCCATTTCACCCAAAGCCCTGGCCATTATCAGCAGTCTTCTCATTAAGAAAGTCTTGCCCAGCATCAGAATGGTCGTGATACGTCAAAACTACAGAGCCTCCCTTTTTGGAGAACTAATGCAATTCCAGAGCCCAAAACAGCATTCAGACCTAGCCAAGAGTAACAGAGCACCTCACACTCACTGTGCTTGTGACATTTCCTTGTACCAGGCCTTCAACAAAGAGCTGGGATTTGAACTCCTTGACAAAGCTCAGCAGAGACTCAAGGGAAAGGCCATCCATCAAAGCCCGGTACTTGTCAATCATAGACCAACGGGCATATTCCAGGATTAAAAGCCGCACATCTCTATTCAGAGGGCAGAAAAAAAAAACAGTTTCATCATTTTGAAATGAATCTTAAGGTAAAAAAAGGTTCGGTTAAGTTTCTATGGATGACGTGTTTCTAAAGAGACATAATTTCTATCATAACTTAAGATGGGAGAAACAATGTCATAATCACCAAAAAGCATTTAAAATTACATATACAAAATTATACATAGATTTGCTCACTGGTACAACTCACTTATCTGTCTCAATTGCAAAATAAAATGTTTCATATTAGTTGCCAGATAAGTCACACACCAATTTAGAATTATTACTACTTTTATTTGAAATCTCGTTAACATTTTATTAATTACTAGAGGCCAGCATTATGGGAATCTATTATTGCAGTGACAACATAGTGTACATAGTGGCTCTAGGCCAGAATCAGACTAACCCCTATTCCTCATTCCCCCCACTACTCCTCGCCATCCCCCACTTCCCCTCCCTCCTCACACTAAACTATTTGAACTTGGCAAGTTACTTAACATCTGTGACTCAATTTCCTCATTTGTAAAACAAGGGAAATAGTAATGGCTACCATTATAGGGTTTTGGAAAGAATTAAATAAATATATAAATATAAACGTTTTGTATCTAGCAAATAACAAATCTTCAATAGGTGTATTAGTCTACCACATTTTAATTAAGTAGTATTCAGGAGTTACTGGATACACAGGGCTATTTTTCATCATATTGATTGATAGTTCCAGACAACTCTCCTTTCCAACTTATATTTAGTTTTTATAACTTTTTGTGACCAGATTATCAGTGATTACAGGTCTGACTCTTACTGCCAACTGCCCTGCTTTTGAATTTTGTTCATTTGTGGGCTCCTTGTAACTGTGTCAAAAGGGGGAGTGGAGGGATGGGGTAACTGAATGATGGACATTAAGAAGGGCATGTGATGTAATGAGCACTGGGTGTTATGTAAGACTGACGAATCACAGACCTGTACCTCTGAAACCAGTAATACATTATATGTTAATTAATTGAATTTAAATTAAAAAAAGTTAAAATAAAGAACTGGCCATGAAATAAACAAATAAATAAATAACCATGTCAAAAGTAGGGCCTCCATATAAGATTGTGCTGTTTACCATTTCTAGATGTCCAGCAAGGAGGTCAAGCAGGGGCTTGCAAGCCATATGCACAAAGGGCTGTGTCTGCTCAAAGGGAACTTTTTTTCCCCTCCCACAAAGGCTCTACCTGCTGAAAGAGGGCACCCAAAAGGGGTACCTTTTCTGATTCACACAGAGGTACATCTAGGCTACCATTAGCCCTAGACAAAAGAACAGGCTCTAATGAAAAGCTCAAGGGGTTATGAGCAGAGGGTTTAAGCATTATTATACAGACTGTCAGAAGCCTTTTTGCTCTCCTCTGGAAACTTGGCTGAATTCTGGATAGTTGCAGTTGCCAGATAAGTGAAAGGTTAAGCAATTTGACTCAACTACCTCATCACAACACCCAATATACTAAAATCAGCAGTAAAGCAATTTTGAGCTATAACAAAGCCAGCACTTCTTTAACTGTTATTTACTTACAAACTTTGGAAAAAAACATCCTTGTTTACTTTTAGTCTCTAATTAAGTATAGTAAGTAGGCTTATTTTAGTCCTACTCAGACAGCTACTTAAGCTGGGTTTAGAAATCCTATAACCCAATGGATAGTCTCCTAAACCACAGCCAATTCTAATTTGTTTGAAAAATAGCACTGAAACTACAGTCTCATTCCCCACACCTAACCCCTACAAAGGCAAATACTTTCAGGCCTTCAAAATATAAGCTGATCCTATGTATACCCACTTGGCCAGAGTTTCAGGCTTGATAAGGATGTTAAAGTAGGTCTTCTTCAACTGCTCAGTTATCATTGTGAAGACAGCTGGTGTGGAACTGAACTCCGCTAAGTAGTCAATAATGAGCTGAAATAGTAGCTAAAAAGAAAAGAAAGAAGTAGAGAAGCTTTAAGTGAGAAGCTTAAAGCTACTTTAAGTAGAGAAGCATGAAATCCACTATTTTGGGGGCAGGGATAGGAGGGAATGCTTCCCATTGGTTTCTACCAGGGGCCTAGCTTGGGAATAGGTATTTGTAGGAATACTGGTGACTCAAAGGATCTTCAGGAGCTAAAATCCTCAATAACTGTGAAATGTGGAGCAATGATTCCTTTTTTTTTTTTTAATTTTCATGGGTATTCTTAAACATTTTCTTCTTCCAAATAAACTTAATATTTTATTCAGCATCTCCACTGCCCCTAAATGTGACTTTAACTGGGAGGACATTACATTTATATATTAATTTTGGAAGTAATGACAACTTCCTATCAAGCTGTCCTATCCAGTGTTGGCTGCAGAGAAACTGAGGCTATATTGCACGCATTGCTAGTAATTAGTGACTATGTTGCTCTTATGTGTGGCCCAAGTCACAATAGCTGTCACCGGCCAAGAAAACATGGTAACCCATGTTAATAAACATTTCTTTCTATGTATAGCAACCCATGCATAAGCCTCTATACTTGGTGCTTTAGGGGCAACAAACATAAAATTTAAAGCTCTCTATGAGCAAAACAGAACACTTGTACTTACAGGTAGTTTGTGGTTGAATCCTTTCACTCGAATAATTAAACCATGTTCTCCAGCTACCAACTTATACTCTAGCTGGGCCACATCTGCTTCATAAGCTGGCTCCGCAAGGTTATGGGTAAGGATATTGACAAAGATATCAAAGAGGACCACACTGAGAATATAAAATGCAAACAGCACTATTAATTGGCAAGAAATAAACATGAACAAATGTGCTTTGGAGTAGGAAATTTCACTTTTAGAAAGACAACGATTACACTATTCCAGAATGTAGTTCAAAGGTAAATACAGCTTACCCACCACTCAAGTTTTGTAGGCACGTTACAGAACACCTACCTTCAGCAGTGCTTCCCAATCTTTGTCATGTTATGCATACATGTAAAATGTGAATGCTTATACTGAAAAATGGGGTAAGTGTAAAACGCATAAAAAGCAACTGGCCCAAAGGCTCTAGCCATCTCTGCAGCCCAGGTTTTCTGACTGACAAAAATCTGAGATAAGGGAGGCGGTTGATATATTTTTTCAAGTGATATTAATAAATACTAGTGCTGCCTGTCATTCTAAGGTGAGATTCCACAGTTTAAGTGGCAAAGGAAAGGAAGAAGTACGCTAACATTTCTTGAGCACCTCCTATGATTCAGGCATATTTTAGGCTCTGACCTCCCACAGTGCAGTTATCTATATAAATAAGGAGTTATTTGTTACAAAGTATAATCAGATTCCTTGCCAGTTTCTAAATATAGGATCAACAGATGCAGTTGTTCTCATTACAGACTGGAAGCTAATCCAAACTCATTTCTAAAGAACTTTCTCAATCCAGTAATACTATGACTACTCTGGGTGCTGGAAATGGAGCAGCCACAATTCCATTTTAATGTTTAATATCAATACAAATAATTTGTTTGGGGCACAGAGAAAAATACACAAATCAGCAGCACAGCTCAGTACGGATAGAGAAAATGATAGCATGATTCAGAATGAAACAAACAAAATAGTTTTTCAATAACAAACATATTTTCCAGTAAAGAGGACAATTGCTTACTTTGCTGCAGACTTCTGTATCAAAGGTGAAATCAGATGGAAACGTATATAGGCTAAAAGAAAAAAAAAGATAAGAAAATATAGGCCAGAGGCCTCAAATATTTTATACATCCGCTATACGCCCCTAATATCATGTTTCCTAAAAATTCAAACTACTAGCCCTTAAATCCTTGTTATATCTTTATCCTGAAGTTATCTTTAAAAAGGTAATATTTACCATTCTAAGTAGTACCCAGAAGGCACACTTTAGTCTGTGGGAAGGCCAGATAAATAGATACACAAAGGAGCCTAGGAATACTATATTTATTAAGAGCTTTGGTCAGAGAAAATGTTTACAGAGGTATACATGTCAAAAACATTAAAGAACAATCCCAACACTCACAGAAACTTTTATAGCAGAGACTTTCCAAGGAAGCTGAATAAATGTTAAGAACATTTTTAGAAACACTGATAAGTAATTCAAGAAACACCTTCCCAATAAACTCAAGAATTCCTGAGAGCCACGGAACAACTGTGTTGAGGTTAGGCATCTGGGTTAAATGGCAACGAAGGGAATTTTTATTTATTTATTTATTTTTTGATCCCAAGCTGCTTCAGTAAGTTCCTATGCTATGCACAAGAACAGAAAATAAAAAAGCAACACAGTTTGGGCTAACACATTAAAGACAAGAACTCTGGAGTCTATTTAACTGTATACCGTGATTCTTTTACAATAAAAGCAAAATGGTAGAGGGAGAGTGATGGAGGATATTTCACATTTGTAATGCTGGAATAGGCTAGCTATTGTGTCTAAAAATAATCTCCTTCAGCATATTTTCATTTTTAAAAATGTTTAAAACACACCACCCATTCCCTAAGATGGTCAAACACCTGGCTCTGCTTTAATTTAACTGCAAGAAAAATATTTTAAAATAATTTCATTTTAGCCTTGCATCCTTATTTATTTCCTAGAATCTATAATGTATACAAAGATTTCTGTGACCACACAAGAGCACAGTATGGATCTGACAGATAAGCCTAGAAAAGAGCTTCAACTGGAAGAGGAAGGACAAAGGAAGACAGGTGACAGACACACGGAAATAGGTTGCTACCAAGTGGAGAAAGAGTTGTTATACTTATTTCACTCCTTTTAGAGAGGGAAACATTTTACCTTTGGGAATTTTGAATTTGTTGTCTTTTTTATACCACAGGCAGCCTTGTGGAGTATTCACAATTTTAACAGGGTATTCTGTCTCAGGGCAATCAAACGCCTTCAACATGAAGTCCGTGGCTAACAAGAGAAAGGAGTAATAATTCATTCAAGTAATTCAACATGATTCCCAACAATCTGTTCTTGGTTTTAGAAGTCTAGATAACTTTTCTTTGTGGCAAAAATAAGCCAAATTCAAATGCTAGAATATAATAAATTAGTAGAACACAGAAAAGAAAATTCTCTTGGCCTTAAACTAAATGAACTCTGAAGATCTGTAATTTCCTAAAGATTATTCTGATCTCTCTACATTCTGCTTCTTTGTCTTTCTCAAAGACAGTCTTAACTGTAAGAGGGAGCTTTAGTCAGGATAGTTGTATAAAGCAATCTATAAACAAATCCATTCTTGAATGAGAATGTCTTTTATCAACGTTTTTGACATTTGAAAGGTAACAAAAAAGTTCTAACAAAGTCAAACTTGGGGTGGTCTGGATGGCTCAGTCAGTTAGGCATCTGCCTTCAGCTCAGGTCATGATCCCAGGGTCCTGGGATCAAGCCCCGCATCTGGCTCCTTGCTCAGCAGGAAACCTGCTTCTCCCTCTCCCTCTGCTGCTCCCCCTGCTTGTGCTCTCTCTCTATCTCTCTGACAAATAAAAAAAATCTAAAAAAAGAACAAACAAAAAAACAAAGTCAAACTTGTCCTCTAAGTTAATGAAAACATAAATTGTTTTACATAATAAAAAGCGAAAGTTTCAGAGAGTCCCAAGATCTACATTTAAGTCCTGTTTTCTCCATTTACCAACTGACTAGTCTAGGAAAAGTCACTTTGCCTTTTTAAGCCTCAGTTTTTCTCATTCAAAAAAGTAAGAAAACAGTAATGCCTACTCCAGAGTGTCACTGGGAAGCTCAAATAGGAATTCAAATGATACTTTGTAAATGTACTATACAGGTGCTATTTGTTTTATTGATACATAAACGGATTATGTATAATGTCTGCTATTTCACTGACCTATGTACTTATTTTCAGCTGGAAGGTGAAGATCTGGATTTAATTCGAAATTAGTCTTCCATAGTTCAGCCCAAGAGTTTTCAACATCTGTAGAAATGAAAAACAAACTGATCCAACAAACAATGCAATGTTGAGAATAACAAACCAATTAACAACTAGCCTTCACAAATCGATTCTTCTTTCTCAGGAAAACTGTAATTGCTAACCATTTACTACTCAAAGTGTGGTTAGCAGCACTGGTATCACCTGGGAGCTTATTAGAAATGCAGAATTTCAGGCCCTACCCCAGAGCTAGTGAATAAGAATTTGTATTTTAATAAGATCTCTAGGTGATATATATGTACACTGAAGTTTCAAAAGTACTCTTCTAAAACATAGTCAAAATTCTTCCCAAAACTACCCAGAAAACAGGATTTTTTTCACTAGCTATAATAAATATAAACATAGCAGAAAGTAATTTTCTGCAAAGCAGTATAAATAATGTTCATTTCAAAGTAAACTTCTAAAAAAGTTTATACTTTTTTCCCATAGGAACCATGAGACAAATTATTAAGGAATAAAAATTCTCAGGTGAGTCAATAAATCTAAACTTGTAGGACAATTATTAAAATATTTTACCTTCCATACTATACTGAGTCCCAAACCATTTCTCCTTGAGGTCACATTTTCCCTCATTAGCACCAGACAGTAGAACAAGATTTGCTTTTTGCGGAACTAGCTGATTAAGGGCTTCAGCAATGACCTAATTGGGGGTAGGGGGGTGGGAGGAGACACACACAGTAACAACTTTAACCTAATACATCTCTGTTAAAAAGGCAAAGCCATATTATGTTAGGCATCCCCAAGATCCTAGCATCCTGATGCTCATGAAACTCTTTATCTATAGTCATGAACACCCTAATTTATAAGACTTCATTAGTCTATTAGTTGTTTCAAATGTTTCTTGATAATGCTATAAACTGTGTTCATCTCAAATCCTACATAATAATAGTACTAGCAGTAAAAACAGCTCTCATTTACTAAGTTTTTCTATGTGCCCGGTAGTGTTTAACATACATTATTTCATTTAATCCTAAAACAACTCTAAGGTATACCCATTTTATAAAAAATAATACTCAGGTTCCTGTTAAAAGTTAAGTAATTTGCTTGGGGTAAAGATTACATAATATGCACAGAATAACACAGCTAGAAATGGCAAACATGGAGTTCTAAACAAGTTTGTACATGATTCCAAAGAGTATCCTTATACTACCTCATCCCCAAGAAACAATAAAATGATCCCATCGCAAGGCCCCCTTTAATAATCCTTCACTATGAGAGGAGTAAACAGATTTTGTGGGTAAGGTTTGGAACCATAACTACCAACTGAACACCATTTCTTTGAGAAAAAACAACAAATGGCGGTTCAGAATAAAATACTTGGACCCCTGGGCCCAATCTTCCTAGGAGATAACAAGAATGCATGATTATTGCTTCCTCCTTTACCTGTCTTTAAAATTTTGGAATACCCTTTTATATCAAGGTTTCTCCACCTCAGCATTATTAACATCTTGGGCCAAATAATACTTTATTGTAGGGTACTGTCTTTTAGACTGTAGGATGTTTAGTTGCCACTTCTGGCTTCTCACCCACTAGATGATCTGCCAAGAGCATCCTCCAGTTATGACAACTGAAATGTCTCCAGACATTGACAAATATCCCCTGGGGGCAAAATCAACCAACTGAGAACTGCCATGAGAACTCATATGGAGCAAAATGATTTACATCCAATGAAGAAGGAAGGAAAAACCCGACCAAGTATTTATTTGTATGTAATGTGGTCTATAAGTCACATGTTTCAAATTCAGGGAATCTTACATTTCTCATAAACATTTCCAAAAGGGTTAATATGTAATTGCCCAGAGTCTCTAACTGAACTAAAATGTAAGCAAAACAATTCTCTAAGTAAGCCTAGCAACTAAAGCACATAATTCTTAGGAATCACTTTTTTAGTAGATGTTATAACACTTGAAAAAAAGTGACAATAATAATACCTAACAAAAGGACTTGATTTTCTCCTATTTAAAACATGATCATATACAACAATCATGAAAAATTACGCACAAAACTACGGATATTTCTTCCATTTAAACAAAAAATTTGACAAATTTAACCAAGTTTTCTACATTCCCACAGTTCTTAAGTATATCTCTGCACTTTCTCCCCCTCCTCTTTGTGTAAAAGTAACTCTTAGAAATGAAACCTCCTTACTTCTGGCTTGTATTCAAAAAGAAGCTGATCTCCAGTGAGAAAGTCCTGTAGTGGGTACAGCTGCATGTTTTCACACATATTTTCCACATACTCAACTGGATCTGTCTGTAAAGAGAGGATTATTTCACACCAGAAACTTCCATTATTCTTAATTTACCACAAAATAGAAATAATTTTTCTCCTTTTTTTAACAATGAAACCAAAAGCTTCTGAACAAAAATATACTGAGCAGATGTAATTTTAGTTTAAGAATTCGATGCTCACTCAAGCCCTATGCTGGGCATAGCAATTACTTTAAAAAAAGAAAAAAAAAAGAGGGGGGAATTCGATGCTCAGAATTCTGAGAAAATTTAGCCAGAGAAAACTTACCACCTTAAGGAATTCAACCTGACACCCCTCCAATCCCCATCCTGAGCCCTACAACACTCTAATCATGTTACAGCTTCATCATGAGAGCATTAAACACTGAACTGTAAAATGCTTGTTTGTAAGTGCCCCATATAACTGATGTCCTTAAAGACAGGGTCTTCATCATTTTATCACTATAGCTCTATCAACCAGAACTATCTGTAAACATGAATCAAATCAATGTAGAAATCAAAATGTGTCATTAAAGTCTTGATATAAGAAATTATATTAATCACTATATTTCTTCAATTTAAAACTGAAAGAGTAACCACAAGTTCCATAACCTATGAAATGAAAATTCTTTTTCAGAGGAAAGCAATCAATTTAAGTACTAATTGAGCACCCAGACGTTCAGAATCTTAAAACTGACAAGTCCTTCAGATACCAAGCAGTTCTATTCCCACATTTTATGAGGAAATACACTCAGATTGATCAGGAAACTTGCCCAAAGTCACATAGTAAATAACAGGCAGAGCAGACACCAGAACTCAGGACTCCTAACGTAGCAGCAAACACTCCTTCCAAAATACTACACTATCCAGTCCTTTACCAGACAGTATGGGTTGTTCTCTCATCTAATGGTAGACAGAAGAGAAGTGAAGGTTACTGCATTCATGGAGAAGAAATGAGACATGCATACATCAAACTAGAGACCATGGGTATATGGTATCTACTATATTATCATATAAAAATAGAATAAGAAAAAATAAGGAAAGATTGTTAGCTTTTTTTTGTCCCACTTCCCAATTCAGGAAACATTCCTGAATCATCAAGTTGACCAGTCACCTAGGTGCTATTATTATTTAAAATTATTCTTCCTATTCTGTTCTCATTCTTTTTTAAAGTAAGTTGTTCTCACCAGCCACTTACTTATAAATTAACTGCTTGGTCAGTATGCAACAAAACTGAATGATTCAAAATATTTCCTATGAGAAAACACTAAGGACCCTGGCTAAAAGCATATCTCCAGAGCCAAGGCAATGGTGCAGGTACTAAGAAAAACACTTAAATGCTATTTTTTCATTTTTTTTAAAGATGTAATTCACATATCATAAAATTCACACTTTTAAAGTACACAATTAAAAATGAAATAAAATTTAAAATAAAGTGCACAATTTAGTGGTTAGGATATTCACAAAGTTGTACAATCACCACCACTACCTAGTTGGAGAATATTTTCATTGCTCCAGAAGGAAACTCCCATATCCATTAAGCATTCACTCCCTACTACCCACTCCCCCTAGCCACTGGCAACCATCAGTCTGTGCTGTATCTCTATGGATTTACCTACTCTGGAAATTTCATATAAATGGAATCATATAACATGTGACCTGTGGTGACTAGCTTCTTTCACTTAGCATGTTTCCAAGGTTCATCCAAGTTGCAGCATGAATCAGTACTTCATTCCTTTTTGTGGCTGAATAATATTCCATAGTGTGTATATTCTATATTTTGTTTAGCCATGCATTCGCTGACATTTGGGCCTTTCCACTTTGGGGCTATACTGAATACTGCGACTAGAAATACTTGTGTACAAGTATGTGTGTGGATGTTTTCAATTCTCTTGGGTGTATACCTAGGAGAACTGAACAGTAGAGCTCATATGGTAATTGTTTAGCTTTTTGAGGAACTGCCAAACTGTTTTCCAAAGCAGCTACCCCACCTTATGACCCCACCAGCTGTGCACGAGGCTCTATGTCTTTCTTCTCCAACACTTGTTACTGTCTGTCCTCTAATATTTTCTTATCTCCTACAAACTCTTCCTGCCTTATTATTACATTATTTCTGTTTTTCTGCCTATAGAAAAGCACTTAAACACCCAGTTCATACCGCTGATTTTTAAGACATATTGAGTCCAAGTTCCTATGGGAAATAATTTTTTTTAATTTCTTACTTAAGGGCACCTGGGTGGCTCAGTCAGTTGAGCAGCTGCCTTTGGCTCAGGTCACGAGTCCCACATCCCTGCTCAGTAGAGAGTCTGCTTCTCCCTCTCCCTCTGCCCCTCACCCCTGGCTTGTGCTCTATTAAATAAAAAATCTTAAATAAATAAATAAATATCTTACTTAAATAAGACCGGTTTGAATAGTTTGAAAAGGGTATTCCTATTTGCCTTTATTGATGAAGACCAGAAAAAGTCTAAAGAGGAGACATTCCAACTTTGCTAAAAAAAAAAAAAAACAAATTTATAAAAGCCAAAATAATGGAGCGCCTGGTTGGCTCAGTCATTAAGCATCTGCCTTCGGCTCAGGTCATGATCCCGGGGTCCTGGGATCAAACCCCGCATCAGGCTCCCTGCTCCGTGGGAAGCCTGCTTCTCCCTCTCCCACTCCTCCTGCTTGTGTTCCCTCTCTTGCTGTGTCTCTCTGTCAAATAAATAAATAAAATCTTTAAAAATAAATAAATAAAAAATAAATAAAAGCCAAAATAAGCTGAGCTACTTGAGTTAATTTAGCAGTTCTCACAGAGATATAGACCTTTCTGATTTGTTCTCACTTTGCACTGATTAGGTTTTAATCTAAGATGTCTTGGGCTCATGTTTTAAAATCCAGACAAGTATTCATGAATATTGCTAACGGTAAAAAAAATGAGGAGCTACAAAAATGGAAGATGTCAGTAAAAAGATATCTTGAAATGATTTGCTAGGAAGAAACTGGAGGGACAGAACAAAAATATCACTCAACCAATGCTAAAAAGCTGATCCCTAAAAAAGGAATCTGGGTATCACTTACAGGCGTTATCCACAATTCTCGATCCCACTCCTTCCCTGCCATAGTTCTGACCTACATGGTGCCACCACAGCTGATAAGGACACTGAACAAAATTACTCCTGGCAAGGTAGGTGGCAGCACTTGTGGAGTTCTATGCTTATCAATCCACTTATAGGGAGGAGTGTCTATAGGGCCCTGTGATGGCCAATAGGTGTGTCAAAGCAGCCTGTTTTCATAGAATAAGATTTTTAGTTCTATTTCAATGATTCAAGAATACAGAGCAGATTACATAAGAATCAACAGCAACTGGAAGCTTACAGTTTTTGTGACCTTGTCCTCATGTACCTAAATCTTCTCTACTTATAGTAGATATTCAGGAAATCATCTCTGGTGATGATCCAAAAAGGCAGCTTCAAGATGCTCTATGAAGCAGTTCTAAATCAGGGGTTTTTAATCCAGGGCCCACAGACATTTCCCACAAGATCTATCAATGGACAAATTCAGGAGGGTGTATGTGCATGAATTGGCTGGGAAGAAATTACATATTTATTTTCACTAACCTCTAAATTAGCATTTTTATTCTATTACAAATATATGTACAAACCACACTTGTATTAGCAGCATCTATGACTAACCAATAAAAATCACAATATAGTGGGGCACCTCAGTGGCTCAGTCAATTAAGCATCTGCCTTCAGCTCAGGTCATGATCTTAGAGTCCTGGGTTCGAGCCCCATATCAAGCCCCACATTGAGCTCAGCAGGGAGTCTGCTTCTCCCTCTCTCTCTGCCCCCTACCCCCTGCACGTGCACTCTCAAATAAATAAATAAAATCTTAGGAAAAAAAAAAGAATCAGAATATAGTTGTTGCAAATATCTCACACTCACTGCTACTTAAAACTGAAATAATTGTTAGAACTACTGCTAGACCTTGTTATTTAATGTTAATAAAGAGATATAGTACTATTTTTTTTACGATTTTGAGTACTTTATTTCAATATTCCTTCAAAAACTACTGTATTTTATTTATTTTTTTATTTTTTAAAGATTTTTTTATTTATTCATGAAAGAGAGAGAGAGAGAGAGAGAGGCAGAAGGAGAAGCAGGCTCCCCAAGGAGCAGGGAGCCCGATGTAGGACCGATCCCAGGACCCCAGGATCATGACCTGAGCCGAAGGCAGATGCTTAACCATCTGAGCCACCCAGGCGCCCAAACTACTCTATTTTATTTTATTCACTTAGAAACACTATTTTATGAATTGTGTTTTTTATACACACACACACACACACACACACACACATATTTTTTTTTTTTAAAGTAGGCTCCACACCCAGCGTGGAGTCTAACGCAGGGCTTGAACTCATGACTCTGAGATCAAGACCTGAGCTGCGACCAAGAGTCAGAAGCTTAACTGACTGAACCACCCAGGCGCCCCTGGTATGTATAATATTTAACAGTATTGTTTCAATGTAATTTCCTGGGTGTGACAATTTTAGTGAGGTTTATGCAAGAGAATACATTTGTGTAGCAGATACATGCTAAAAAACATTTAGAGGTGAAGTATTATGGTATCTGTAATTAAATCTCAAATGTTTTGGGAAAAAGATGCATACATGCACATACATATATAAGGAGAGAGAGAGAGGATAGAAAATACGGAAAACTATTAACAGCTGGTGAATCTAGGTGAGGGATAAAGTGGTGGTCACTGTACCACTGTGATAATTTTTCTGAGAGGTTAAAAAGTTTAAGGGATGGGCGCCTGGGTGGCTCAGTCGTTAAGCGTCTGCCTTCGGCTCAGGTCATGATCCCAGGGTCCTGGGATCGAGTCCCACATCGGGCTCCCCGCTCAGCGGGGAGCCTGCTTCTCCCTCTCCCACTCCCCCTGCTTGTGTTCCTGCTCTCACTGTCTCTCTGTCAAATAAATAAATAAAATCTTTAAAAAAAAAAAAAAAGTTGAAGGGATGAAATACTATTCTGAGGATTCAACAGATTTCCAAAGGGATCCAAGACACAAAAAGGGTTCTAAAGAAACCCTGTTTCAAACTCCTGACCTTTCAGCCTTATATATAATACCTTTCCTTCAAAGACACATAGATCATTTACTTTTTCACAATAACCCAGAGTTCCTTACTTGTGTTTTTCTCATTGCTTATAATGTATCCAAACCTTATCTCTTTTTTAATGCTGAACTCAATTCAAATTTACCAACACCCATGGAGCCTTCCCTGATTCTATTCAGATCAAGGCAAATGCTCTCCTTGCCCTTAAATCATAAAACACACCATTTCTAATAGTACATATGGTAATTACCACAGAATTATCCTGTAGAATGTCTTCATAATATTAGAATTCCCAAAATAATCAAGTACCATAGCAAGCTCTCCATGAATGTTTATCAAAAGGATAGACAGATGGATGAGTACATACATAAATGATTGTCACACAACATGATCTGTGTCTATCTGCCTAATCCTCTCACTGTTACTCAATATACATACTTAAAAACACAAGAGTTAATTTTCAGATAACCTCAAGGCCATCTTAGGACTCACATGACAGAGAGTGGCAGAATTAAAACTCCAGTGACACTTCCAAAAAGAGGAATAATGTCCACACCAGTTTCAACTTGGTCACAGATAACATTCAAAAAGAATTTGACTTCCAGTACCTGTTCTTGGTAATGAAATTCATTATCCTCAATTTTCTGAATCTCTTCAAAAATTCTGTGAAAGAAGAAAATTATAAGTAGAAGATATATTTAAATTTCTTATTAGAATCCTCATCAAGAAAAGAGAAGAAAGAGACTGGCCACATAAATGTAAACCCTTAACATTTCAAGTTTCCCATGCAGTATTCACATGTAGAAGAATCAGGATATGGAGCCAGTGAAGGAACTTAAGCAGGAAATGCCTGAAAAACCATCATGGTAGGACTAAAGCATGTCTATTTGGCAGCCTGAATGCTAAAACATACTAGAACTGATTCCTAGCCTAATTCTAATATGTACTTATTACCTTTTTTCTGGGCCTAGCTTCTGCAGCATTTTCAAATACTGGAAGACAGTATGAGCAACCTGAAAACAAAACATTTGATTATGCTTTTGCATAAAGTAATATCTATATTTTTTAAATTCCATTTTAATTATTTACCTCATAGAAATGCTCATAACCCTCATCAGTTAATGTAATGGAAATGCTGAACACTGAGTAAGTAGAATTTTGCTCAAATCCTGTCTCACCATTTCCACCAAATAGTGCAAGAGCCCAGCACCTATTGTTAAGAAAAAATGAATCCAATCAGTATCTTGGGATTGACAGTCTACAAATACTTCCAATTAACAAAATAGGTAGACTTTCTATGTAAAATTTGGGAAGCTCAGAGGCAAACATGCTTTCCAAAAGTAAGTTTATTTTTTTTTTAAGATTTTATTTATTTGACAGAGGGAGAGATAGCGAGAACAGGAACACAAGCAGGGGGGAGTGGGAGAGGGAGAAGCAGGCTTCCTGCTGAGCAGGGAGCCCAATGCGGGGCTCTATCCCAGGACCCTGGGATCATGACCTGAGCCGAAGGCAGACACTTAACAACTGAGCCACCCAGACGCCCCAAAAGTAAATTTAAAAGTATAAATCTTTTATTGCTTCTTGGCCTTTTGGCTAAGACCAAGTGTAGTAAAAGTATAAATCTTTAAAGTACAAGGCCTCCCAAACAACTGCAGTGCATGCAAGAATCACCAGAAGGAAATAACAGTATATTTATGGAAACATTAATATATATTACAACATAGTAAAACATTAATAGTTTTATGAAGACAGTAATTTCTGTTGAAGAGAACAGCACAAAATATTAAAATTATGGAGGCATTTTACTCATCCCTTTTGAACCTGTCTCCCAGAAGAAGCTTAGAATACTTCAGATATATCCCTACTTAGGATGTCAAATAAGCTCTTTGAGACTATCAGCTAACCTCTAAGGTTGTCTAAGAAAGAAGCAATGAGACTATATCTTTTCCTACTAGAATAATCCCGAAAACTTAAAACAAGGGAGGAAGCCAGAATGAAGAATGTGAAATTCTAATGAAGTTTGGTAAGGTAGAAAGATTGTGCACATCTCAAAGCATATTGCATTTATAGTGTAAGGTATATATATAACTTATACCATTAGTTTATTCTTTCATAATAACCCTGGTCTTTTAGCTTTCTTTGAATGTTCTAGTCATATCGGTGCTTTATTTAAAGTACTTAAATTTCCCATCTTCCTTTCCATTCTTGAATTAGTGTACAGAAAAATCAAACAAGGAAGTATTTTAATTATGGGTCCTGATTTAAAGCTATCTTTCTATGATTTGACTAGGCAACTTAACCAAGTGCTTAAATGCATTAGGAAACATTCTGCTAACACAGCTGCTAATAATGCTCATAGTCCCACTATTTGTTATGATTTCTCTGCCCAGTGTAGTTTTCATTAAAGTCCACCTTCTGGGTTGGGAAAGGCTGGAGATCCATAGCATTTAAATAAACCGACTTCTTTACTATTCAAATCTAAATTCTTTTTTTTTTTTTTTAAGATTTTATTTATTTGACAGAAAGGCACAGCGAGAGAGGGAACATAAGCAGGGGGAGTGGGAGAGGGCAGGCTTCCCGCGGAGCAGGGAGCCCGATGCGGGGCTTGATCCCAGGACCTTGGGACCATGACCTGAGCCGAAGGCAGACGCTTAACGACTGAGCCACCCAAGCGCCCCTCAAATCTAAATTCTTGATTAGAGCTAATCTTTTATGTAACTCTGGAATCCATTTATTTATGATTTTTAAAATTTTGTGTATAACTAACTTCCCATGAGGGCTAAAAGGTGGCTTCCAAGGAAATACACAAATATAATAGGGCTATTAAAATAATTTAGGTATTAAAGTGACTATAATTAAGCATTAGATTTGATTCTAGGCTTTCTGGCAAATAAAACAAGACTAGGTTATAGAATGCTTATTGTCTATTATTTTTCAGAGACTGCTACACTGAAAATACTTATTAATTAAATACTTGCTTTTTTCTTTTTTTTAAAGATTTTATTTATTTATTTGACAGACAGAGACAGCGAGAGAGAGAGAACACAGCAGGGAGAGGAGAGGGAAAAGCAGGTTTCCCGCCGAGCAGGGAGCCCGATGCGGGGCTCAATCCCAGGACTCTGGGATCAGGACCTGAGCTGAAGGCAGACATTTAACGACTGAGCCACCCAGGTGCCCCAATACTTGCTTTTTTCTAAGGTAAGAAAGAATGCTGCCTTTGCCTTCATGCCCAACCAGCCAAGAGATATAATGAAGTGGCTTCACCCTTTAAAAAAAAATGTTAAGGTCAAAAATAAAAATAATTAAGGTATAAGCACACAAGGAATTCTTACTTTAAATATTATGGTATTTAAGAATATGATTATAAACTTATTATCACCTAAATTCCACCACACATGAAGTTACTATTAATTTGATAATAGCAAGGTAAAAACAGAAAACATGATAAAATTTAACTTCTTTATCTGAAATCACTATGTTCATTCCAAAATCAAGACTACAACTTTTCCTCTTGAATGCCAAACTTCATTTTTGTTTCACCCAAAATGGAAATAATAAAGATTATCATTTTAGAACCTAATACAGAGAATGAATCCCTCAGTGTCAGGAAAAGCTTTCAGTATTGCATCAAGCTCTGTAGTAAAATGAAATGTGTTGCTTCATGGGTCAGAAAAATCTAGCTTATAGTTTTAGTTATTCCTTTAAGTAAATGCATGATCTTGAACAAGAGACTTAACACCTCATTGTATTTTTCTTTTTCTCTTTACTTACCCAGCTACCTACTCATAGAGTTTTCATGACAATGTAATGTAAGTGTAACAGGTGTAAAAATGTTACATTATATAATAACATACTTTAATAGTCTGAGTAGTTGTATATATATTATTTAAATTGTCTTCTCCTACTGGCTTCTACTATAATTTCAGAAATGTATTCCTACCAAAACAAAAAATATATAGAAAAATAAAGTTAGGAAATCTAAGCATTCTTAAATTTTTAAAATTAGTTTAAGGAGTTCAATAAACTCTCAAAAGTTAAGATATAATATTAGGATCTCAACTACATAAGCAATCCCCAAACCCCACACAAAATTGCTTCAATATGAATTTGAATTATATCTATACTAAGACTGATGTAGGGGAAGTAAATTAGTTAAAGAATGAATGTCATAGATTACACAACATCTGCATCTGAACAAAACAGTTTTGTACTTGGTTACTCTGTAGGGATAAACATTTGCTTCTTTGTGGGGAACAACAACAAAAAAAGGCTCCCCCAAAAGGCTAATTCACATAATTAGAGATTCAAAATGAATCATGATGAAGGGCACATTAAAACAAATAAATCATCCATAAAAATAATAACTGGATGGAAACACACAGAAATTTTAACATTCTTTGGAAAACATAATCATGAATGACTTTTTCCTGCTTTTTAGTAATTTTCAGGATTTCTACAATAAACTACCTTAGTAACCAACCAGAGGATAAACAAGCCTTTATTAATTAGAAAAATAAGCATTGCCCAAAAAAGGAAGAACAGTATATACAGTATAGTTTCATCTCCATAAAAAAAATGTTCCATATTCACTGTTTTAATGTCTGAAGGACATATAAGAAGCTATTAATGTTGGGCCTATTTTTCAGGAAATAAAAATTGGAAGCACAGCTTTACTTTTTACTTAATACTCTTTTGTCCTATTTTAATATTTTACAAGCATGTATTATTTTTATAGTAAAAAGTTAAAACAAATAGAATAAACTTTTAAATATGCATATAATAATTTTAACACTTTTGGGGACACTCTACCGTAACTACACAATTAATGTATATTGCTTTTTCCTATATTATCCTCTCACCAAAAGCAATTAGACAATACACGTTCTCTGCTTTCTCACTGGAGGCATATCATTCTTGTTAACTTAGTAGTATGACTGAATATTCTATCATATATGTGAAAAAAAAAGTTTTTACTGAGCTTAAGCAACATTATTTTCCTTCTGTTTGTGTGTTTATCCTCATGGGTTTGTTTTGTTGGTAATGGTTTTAAAAATATAAGGTAAATTTTTATCAGTTCATTAGCATTTGTTTTTAATCAGAAAAGTATTTGTAGGCATTGACTGATCCTTATCTTTAAAGAACTTCTTGCCCATGCTATTCTGCTCATATAACTATATAAATAAGTTGGGGAAATGTTTTCCTAATCTATGTAACTCTTCCCTAACTTATTACCACCTCAAAGGTGTAGGTCCTTCAGATGTGGGTTGTAGTCATATTCCAGGCTCAAAATTACTTAACTTTACTTTTGACAAGCTCAAACTGAATGGTCACCACTGACAAATAAATCATAAGCTAATATATTTTTGTACTCAAAGTACGAAAGAAAATAATGACAAAAGTTAGCATTCACACAAAGATACTTAATTTCAAAGACTCAGGAAAGGCAACTAGCTATAAGAAAACTCTAGTTTTCATACCTAAGAAGACATTAAAATATATAGCCAGGCTTGAAAACTCCAGTAGTGAGGTCCCGGTTTATCACATAACAGAACCCTCAAATTGAAACCATTTAATATGCTTTCAAAATATCACTCTCATTCAGTTTCCAATGGAGTAAATTTGCCCTGAACTCTTACCTGTAATGTTGCTGTTGAGGGGGAAGTGCCCATGTGATGGTCAGAGCATGAATTTTTCTGATTGGAACAACTAAACAAAAATATTTTTCAGAAAAACAGATATAAGTGTTTCTCCATAATTTTTTTATGCTACACGAATTTTTTAAATTCAATATATTTCATCCTCCAACAGGGGAAGGTTAAATACAATGCAATTATTATTTCAAGTTGCCAATTTTCCAATTTGAATAATGTAATTTTTATAAATTTCTTTTCAGTTTGGTTTCACAGGTAGAGAAAACAGATAAAAGAACTATGAAAATAGGAAATGCTCCTAAGAAGGATCCCTTCTTGCAAGAAAGGATACAGGACTAGAAGTCAGGAGACCCATGGTCGAAATCTAGCCCTACCTCTATCTTGCTATATGTGTTCATGTAGCCTTGAGGAAAATCATTCTCATTTAAATCTTTCTCTGTTTTCTTATGGTATGGAAAGGGGGTTAGTTTAAAGTAGCTCTACAATTCTTCCCAGTGCTATTCCTCTATGATTCTATGAAGAGAAAATATAAAACCAGAAAGAATACAACAAAAAATAAGTTGTCTCTGGGAAGAGTCATCTTAGAATGGAGCAGGCAGCAGATAAACGGTGTGACAAAACAGTCATTGATCAAAGAGAGGGAAGAGGAGAGAGACTGGCAATGGGGTAAAGGAAGAAGAGGAGGGAACACCTAGGCAATCAGGAAAAAGAGGGGAGACAATCTGCCATGATAAAAGAGCAAAGAAAGAGAACAGGTGAATTAGGATTATTTCTGCAATACTCACTATGGGCAAATTGTTTTGTAAATTATAGCATAACCATGTGATGGCTCACTGGGAAATTCTCACAAATATAATATTAAATGAAAAAAGCAAGAGATAGAAGTGTATATACTTTATCATCTCAACTATGTTAAAATATACCTATGGAAACAAAAGGAAATTTGCCGAAATGACTTCTCTACATGGTAAGATTTAAGGGTGATTTTCCCATTTCTTTACACTTCATTTTTATTTTTATTTTTCTTCACTTAAAAAAATTGTTTTCATAATTGAGATAAAAGGAAATAATTTCCAAAGTGTTATCCCTCCTCTGTTTTTCTCTTTTTAAAGGTAATAAAGAGCAGAGCATAGATAAAATGAAATAGGAAGGAAATGGAAACCAAAGGACAAAAGGGAACAAGGGGAAAACAGGGAGAAAGCACAAAACAGACTTGAGTAGCAGCAGGGCAGGCAGACGAGTCTGCCGCCCATTACTGGTCTGCTGTCTGTCACTAACTGGGGATCTCCTCTGTCCTTCTACTCCCTTTCCAACCCAGCTGTACTTTCTGTTGTGTTGTCATTTTCAAAGAAAATTGGCAGCCTCAAGTAAGTTTTAGAGAATGCGCTACAGTTATTTCAAACAGTTTTAAACCTTTGGTTCACGAACCTCTATAAAGTTTGTTAAATGCTGGTGTGTCAAATGGATCCGTTAAATGGCCAAAGTTTGGTTTGGGTAACCCACTGAAAATAAAACAAATATATTAAAATTTAATTGGCAAAAGCCTTTATAAGCAGTATCTTTAGGGATGCCTAACTGATAGGTATTTATAATCTATTCTACATACTCCTGGCTGAAAAGCATTCTAGGCATAAGCAAATAGATAGATGGCAACAAAGCCACCAAAATCCTGAGCTTAACCTATTCTTCACCTCAGTCCCAGTAAATGGAATCTCTCAAACTCATGGGAGACAGAAAACAATGAAGCGAAGGGGCCTCCCCTCCCAGTATTTACTGCCTCTATTAGCCCCATTCAACTTCAGTTCTCCTCCCATATAAAGCCATTTCAGAAAGAAGACATACTAGAGATATTTTTTTAATTCAACAAGTATATATGGAATGATTATTAAGTATCAAGCACTGTATTAGGTACTTTGGTATTTAAAAGACATGGACTCTTCTAGAGGCTTCTCATCTGGTTGAGGATATTGTTAACTATTTCTTCTAAAATATGGTCAGTATGCATTATTATTAAATACCCAGAAGACTTTTTAACCTGTCTGATTAAGGAACCAAAGTTGTTAGTGAATATTATTTAAGAGAACTTCTAAAAATGCTTATCAGGGATTGACAGGACCTAATGAATTCCTCTAGGCAATATACCTCTGATTTTTTTGCTAAAGGTTCACAGTAAAACTCATTTCAATCTACCATTCGACATTTCCATAGCTCATACTCATTTCTTATCGAAACAAACAAAACAAACAAAACAACCCCACAACTTTGGCATGGCTTTCATTATCTCTCCATACATAAAAAGTACTGCTAATTACCAATGGAAATTTACATAAAGCCAAGTTAATAATAACCAATCAGTTGTTACTACAAATTATTCTAACATTTCCACAGCCAATTTTTCTTTCATAGATTATGTCCTAGAATGAGGAACTGGAAAAAAAAATCTAACTTACTCACCTGATGCAAGAAAAAAACCTGATTTCATTTATTGTATTAAAATATAAACTACTAGGAGTAGGAAGGACTTAATTGCTTCAGAATTAATTTTTTTGTATTCTTTGTAACAAAAATGTTGTAACAAAGTGTATCTTAAATATCTGCATTATTTTGATTAATTTGAAGTAGACAAAAAGTAGTAGCTTTTTGAACTGGAACCATATATGCAATTTCTAGTAAAAGATAATTTGGTTCAACTACATGAAATGGATTTTTTACTTAGTATAGAAAAGTCAATCATAACCTACAAGATTATTTGTTTTATGGGGGAGAGCATTCCGAGTCCCAAACAACTGACTTAAGAAACAAACTTTCAGAACACAATTTGTTCTGAGGGATACAAGTGTGTGTGTGTGTGTGTGTGTGTGTGTGTGTGTGTGTGTATATATATATATTCTGCCTCTCAATATAATACCTGCTTTTATATCACAGTTTCAAACACTCTACATAGTAACAAAAACTCTGAATAAATGTAAAAGGAGCCATAGTCTTCAGCATTACTGCTTACTGTAAGTTTACAAGCTTATAAATTTTGAACTACAGAAATTATAGAAACTTGGGTTCTCATCTTAGTTTTCCCACTCAAAGACTGTGTGATCTTGCTAAACCACTTTAGGTTTTAATTTAATCACCTTTTTAAAAATAACACCCCTTCCCCCACCAAAAAAAAAAAAAAAAAAGAACCTTTGGGACTCATACAAGAAGATGTCTCTTTTACTCTAAAAGTATATGGTTTATGAAAATGTCTTACTTGTTTGGTATCTGAGAGAAGATTTCAGTCACCCACTTTTCCAAAGTATCCAGTGTTTCTTGTGGGGAGGGCAGGAAGGAAACAGGGAAATGCAATGTTGTTATTTAAGGTAGAAATGCAATTAGATTTCTCTCCTATCTTCAGGTATAAAACAAAGGGATACTTTGATTTGGGCTTTACTTGCCACTCCTTAACCAGTAATGAGTAACAACAACAACAAAAATAACAGTTAAGTATTTCTAGCTGATAAAGTCAGAAAAAGTACACAAGTAAAAAAAAGTTTTTGTTTATCATTACGCAGTGTGGAGGGCCAAGAGATAAGAATATACCAACCATCCTCCTACTCCATTCCAAAACTTACTTCCTCTAGGAAGGTTTCTCCCAATTAACCCACACCATACTGATCCTTCTTTCTCAGCATCTCATTAGTACTTTTACACTCCATTTATTTTAATTTATACTTGCTAAGGTTTCGATCTGTAAGTATTCCTCTTAGGTTTCATATGATTTCCATTATATTTCATACAAAATTCTTCTGAAATTTCTAGTAAAGCAGATCTAAGTGCAAAAAGAAACCTTTTCCCTTTATCTCACTGACTCATTACTATCAATGAATAGTATTTGTTAGTTCCACCAGACATGTTTCACTAATTTTCAAGGGGTACCCCAGTAAAAACCAAGATACAAATTAATCAAGCTCTGAATCTATTGTATACCATTTATATAGATATTTAAATCTTATTTTATGCACTTAAAAAACATTATTTTATGAATTGTATAATATACATATATAATCTTTTTTTTTAAGCCCAACATGGGGCTTGAACTCACTACCCTGAGATCAAGACCTGAGGTGAAATCAAGAGTCCGATGCTTAACCTACTGAGCCACCCAGGCACCCCTAGATATTTAACTTTTAAATGGTATAATAAATGCTAAAGCTTAAAAACAATTGAATTTAAATTGTATAAGGTTCTCTTATCAAAATGTCTGGGACTTACTTTAAGAAATTTGCAACAAGCATTAATAAGCTCTTATATTTGTCATCACAGAGGAAGAGAATGCAAAGGAAATAATACACAGTTGAAGAAAAATGCACATTTGTGACAGACTTGGAAATAAATTGTAAAT
Organism: Callorhinus ursinus; assembly: GCF_003265705.2. Taxonomy (NCBI): domain Eukaryota; kingdom Metazoa; phylum Chordata; class Mammalia; order Carnivora; family Otariidae; genus Callorhinus; species Callorhinus ursinus. The sequence continues at coordinate 60,517,675 of NW_027397071.1, read as the reverse complement.
TATACACCAAATATGGAACTGCCTATTTTAACAAATGCTGTAAAAGGAATCTAGAAGCACATCTGTAGTCTGAACAAAAGAATCTATCATTCTATATCCATAGCTTTACATTCAAGTCAACTTCAGTAGACTAATTTTGACCCAAAATGCAAAAATGTTTTATATTTAAGTGCCAAGTTAGCTCTAATTTTAACTTTGACATGACAGAACAAAATTTTATAAAAAGGAAGAGTCATATCAGGTGAGAAGGTTACTTTTTCAAAAATAAATTGCAAACTATAAGATATGTCAAAAAAAAACAGTTTGACAACTGAACAAAAGAGATTGCAATGTAAAGAAAACAAAAGAAAGCTATCATTTCTTTAATGAGAAAAAATTAATACAAGTTACTGAAGATAATGATAAAAGAAAGAAAAGAACAGAAGTACTGATCAGTACTTTACATTTAAGATACTTTTGCTATCATTACTATGATGGATTTCAATTAATCATGCCATTTTACTGGACCCTATGTAAAGATGAAAAGACAGACACCTTGCCCTGTCAGAGTTATGATCAATACAGATTAAATGCAAAGCCTAAGATAACAGAGGCAGCATCTGAATGTTGACTTAAAAGACCAATTCATGACCTATTAGTACATTGGTATATTCACAGACTAGCCTAGACTAGCCTAGAGATAAGACCTTTCTTTCTCTAAAAGAAAAAAACATTTGCCCGAGAATCAGATGATTCTGTGCTTCCCTAAGCTGTGCCCTTGCTATATGACTTTTCCAAATCCTGATTTCCTTTAGGTCATATTAGGATCAAGCACTAAAGTAATTAATAGTATACTGCAACACTAATTCTAAGGGCAGTAATAGATAATATACTACCTTTGGATTGAACCACTAAAGTCATGTAATGAGCAGAATAGTAACGCATCCAGAATTCTCTCAATCTAGCATGCGTATCAATATTATTCCTTTTTGGCTCATGTTTGAGTGTCTCAGCATTTCCTGTAAAAAAGGACGAAAAAGATCACAGAAATATAATAAGTTTATTTTGAACTATACTGAAATTAAAAATTTTTTTAAAGTTTGTCAAAAGTCTCCACGGCAAAAATGCATACTCTGCTACTAATACGTAAGTAATGAAATAACCTAAGTGACTCAAGAATATAGAACTAGTGTATAACAAACAATAACAATAATATCAATATACGACAAAAATTCACAAAAACAATTCTGACATATATTTTAACACATAAGGAATTAATCTCCATTTGGCAATACCTTAACAGTAGTTGTCTTACTTCCTCTCTTATTAATTAGTCTAGTATTCAATTCAGGTTTTATCTCTAAATTATTTTATTAATATTCTACATAATCCTTAAAAATAAACCATATAAACCAAGGTTGTCATATAAAATGTATATAACTGTACAAAATAAACAGGGAAGCAAAACATCCTTTGCATGAAGTTCTATTTATTTATTTAGTTCCCTTTTTTTAATTTAAATTCAATTAATTAACATATGTATTATTGGTTTCAGAGGTAGTGGTCAGTGATTCAGTCTTATATAACACCCAGTGATCATTATATCACATGCTCTCCTTAATGTCCTTCATTCAGTTACCCCAACTTCCCTATCCTCCCTCCCCTCTAGCAACCCTCAGTTTGTTCCCTATGATTAAGAGTCTCTTATGGTTTGTCTCCCTCTCTGATTTTGTCTTGCTTTATTTTTTCCTCTCTTCCCCTATGAGCCTTTCTTTTGTTTCTTAAATGCCACATATCAGTGAGATCATATGATAATTGTCTTTCTCTGACTGACTTATTTCACTTAGCATAATACCCTCTAGTTCCATCCACGTCATTGTAAATGGCAAGATTTCTTTTTTTTTTGACGGCTGAGTACTATTTAGATCAACTCATCCCAGATTCTACAGTATGGTCAAGAGGGTTAATATGAGGTTATAACTGAATTCTAACACTAAGAAAAAGCCATCATGAAAAACAGATACCATTTAAACAGCTTACTGATTAAACAAAATTTGGTCACAGCTCAAAAACTATTATAGAAATCACTGCCGAATCTCTCTGTTGATAAATGGAAATGTCAGACTGGGGTAGAGCACAGACTTTATAATCATATAAACAGAAGTTCAAATCTCACAACCACCACTGTGTGATTTAAGCAAATTAAATAACTTCCCTGAGCCTGTTTATCTTTAAATGGAGATAATGGTACCTGGCTCTTAACATTGTTATGATGATCAAATGAGGTAATTCATGTAGTGTTAGCAGAGTATCTGATACTCAAAAAGCATTCACAAAATGTTAGGTGCTATTCTTGATATACCCACTGTTAGAGAACCAAATACATGCATACTCAACTATTTTCTATTTGAAAAACTGCCTACTTATCCTAAAAGGTAAAAGGAACCTAACTACTCTGCTTTCATAATCTTCCATTCTTTATCAACTTTTCCTATTTTCAATCTTCCTCAATTAGAAAATATGAAATAAGATGAAGTATTTAGCATCTTACCCCAAAAAAATTTCCCCATAGGATGTCCAGGTCTCGCAAGGCTTCCAAACAACATTTCCTTTCTGTTTGCATCAGAAGGTCTTGCAAGTTGATATTCTGTCAGTTTTAAAGAAACACTTTTAATAAAATGAAATTCAGTATTTGCTTTATTAATGGAAATTCAAGAACTGAACTGCACAGAACTGAAAGTAAGTAACAAAAATTAATTTTGGGGGGGGCCTGGGTGGTTCAGTCATTAAGCGTCTGCCTTCGGCTCAGGTCATGATCCCAGAGTCCAGGGATCGAGCCCCGCATCTGGCTCCTGCTCAGCGGAAAGCCTGCTTCTCCCTCTCCCACTCCCCCTGCTTGTGTTCCCTCTCTCGCTGTGTGTCTCTCTATCAAATAAATAAATAAAATCTTTTTTTAATTTAAAAATAAATTAATTTTAAAAAATTAATTTCGAATTGTGTGTTATAAGACTGAAGTGGGTAATTCAATGACATAGCCCAGGCTCTATGACTTTACATAGCCTGTAACTTTGGGCAGTCAATATACCTTTCTAGAGGTTTTCCCTTATTTTCAAATGAAACAAGATAGTTAATGACCTGAAGCTTTCAATTCTAGGATGCTATGTCCAAGAATTTACTGATAAAGCGCTAATAGAATGTTAAATCAAATTCCTTATTACCTGGAAACTATGTCATATATATTGTTGAAATTTCCTCCAAAACCAGCCATGTCAGTAAGAAAGTATTAATGGTTAAGAAAAATCAGTTTGAAGTCAGAAATATCTTGGCTAGAATCCAGCTTCTGCCGTACACTAAGCTGTACAAACTTGAGGATATTCTCTAACTTCCCTGATTCTATTTCAGCATCTATAAAATGGAGTTATTAGTACTTAGTTCATAGGATTTTTATAAGGATTAAATAAGATAAGATATATTCCTTCAACAATTATTTACTGAACATCTACTATGAGGCAGGTACTACTGAACCAGTTGCTAGAGGTAGAAATGTGAAAAAAAAAAGGGGGGACCCAGGCCCTGCCCTCAAGTAGTTTACATTCTAGTAGGGGAGAGAAACAATAAATAAACCAACAAATAGTTTCTAAACACAGTATCAGTGGTGGGTGCTATAAGAAAAATAAATCTGTGTAAGAGAATAGAAAGTGACAACAGGGTGGTCATAAAAGGCCTGAGGAGGTGACAAGTGAGCAAAATCCAAATAAAGTGAGAATGATATCATAAGTTTTGGGGAAGTTTTCTAGGTATGGAAATTATACATTCAAAGGCTTTAAGAGACAAGAAATACCTCACTGAGTTCAAAGGCAGCAAAGAGGCCAGTGGAGCTGTTTAATAATCGCAGAAGCTTGGAGTCAATAGAAATTGCAGTTTGCAATGGTTAAGTGTTACAACACATACGGTATTATGAAAATATAAAAGGACAGTCACCTAACTAATTGGGTCTTATTTGTGTGTGTGAATTTATTGGGGGGGGGGCCTTAGAAATAGAGGCTTTCTGGGGAATGACTCAAGCTGAGCACTGGGGGACAAACTAGAGTCTTCTAGGGAATAGGAACAGAAGGAGAAATGGGAGTGTGTAAAACATTCTAAGGAGAAAATCTTAAAGGAGAGAAGATTATGGCACCTCTGAAACAGATAAAGTTTTTTTGGTTGAGCAAATGTTCAGAATCAAAGCAGACTCAAGATACCAGGCTGAAGAGATAAGGGAAAAAAATTTTTTGAAAAAAACTGGGGAAATGACTGATTCTGGAACTCAAGTACTGACCTCTCTAAGCCTATGGGGATAAGGATGTCAAATATGGAAAATGGGGAATAACAATCACAACAATGCATACAATACATGCTCAATAAATGTCAGCTATTATTATTTATCATAGGAGTAATGGCAAAGCGTTGCATATGTTTAATAAACATCTGCAGATGTTAGGAGAGTCACATTATCAGATTTGGACTTTAGCAAGTTCATTCTAGTTGTAAAAGTGGAGAATGGGTTGAAGGGAAGCAAAAATAGAGACAAGAAAACTGACCAGGGGTCATCACTGTTATATTTGAAGAGAGTGGAAACTAAAGTGGTGACAGTAGGGAAGGGAAGAAACAGAAGTAAACGTATTCAAAATACTTTAGTTATAAAACATAAAGTCTAAATCAATAATGAGACAGTAAAAAATATATACATAGCTTCAACAAATTAAAAAAAAAACTCCATTAAAAAAAAATGAAGATATGGCTACAAGACAAGAAAAACAATTCCATTATAAAGTGTGGTAGGTTGAATAAGAGCCCCCAGAGATGTATACATCCTAATCTCCAAAACCTGTGAATGGGTTACCTTACATGGTAAAAGGAACTTTGCGGGTATGAATTAAATTAAGGATCCTGAGAAGGAGAGGTTATCCTGCATTATCTGGGTGGTCCTAATGTAATCCTAAGGGTCCTTATAAGAGAAAGGCAAGAGGGTCAAAGTCACAGAAAAGACACAAGCAGAGTTCAGAGAGAAGGTTCTACCCTGATGATTCTTTTAAGACAGATAAAGGAGCCATAGCCCAGGGACACAAACGGTAACTAGAAGGTGGAAAGGGTCAGGAAACAGCTTCTTTCTTAGAGCCTCCAAAAGGAATGCAGCTAAGTAAGGAAATAATTTAGACTTCTGACCTCCAAAGTTTAAGAAAATAAATTTGTGATATTTTGAGCCACTTGGTTTCTGGTAATTTGTTTTAGTGGCAACAGGAAGATAATAGAGTAGACATGTAAACATATTCACAAAAAGTGATATATCCACAACAACTATTAGGAGTATAAGTATCTGAACACTGAGAGAACACATTCTGCTACTTGATTAGATTTAAAAAGGCTTTGGCCATATTTTCAATCTCAATCACCAGGACACATTGTGTAGGAAATTATATTTATGTGAGTATGAACTATCATTAAAATAAAAAGCAAGGGGCGCCTAGGTGGCTCAGTCGGTTAAGCGTCTGCCTTCAGCTCAGATCATGATCCCAGTCGGGGTCCCTGCTCCGCAGGCAGTCTGCTTCTCCCTCTCCCTCTGCCTGCCTCTCTGCCTACTTGTGCTCTCTCTCTACCTCTCTGTCAAATAAATAAATAAAATCTTAAAATAAAATAAAATAAAATCTAATCATTAAGAACAATTTTTTTTCTCTATAATCTTCTTTTAGCAGTAAGTTAATCCCATTTTAAAACCTACCCTGTGGACACTGACATGAGTTTCTGTTATCAAATGTATTCAAGAAAACTGTAAAACACTGAACACACCTATCTGCAATGTATAAATAAATGCTTATAAATATAAGTGTATAACCACTCCTTTGAAAGTTTAGAACAAAAATAGATCGTCAATGCAGGGCACAGTGATAGAGTAATGAAGTCAGAACTACATAATAAATTAAAAACCCAGGAAAGAATCTTTTTTATAAGCAGGTGGAGAGGAATAAAAAAAAAAGGAAAATGAAAAGATGAATCTACCAGGAAAGTTGAACCTTCCTTCAACTTCTCTAACAAGGAATGGGCCATCCAAGCAAGCAGGCAACCAAAAACATGTGATTAAGATAAGAATGTTAGAAGAAAGACTATCACAACTGAATAGAAGAAAGTAACATCAGATTATTGAACTTTTGAAATTGGTTAATGAATACTAAAGTTATTACACCAGTTACAATTTAAGAGCTCCCCCATCTCCCTGATCTTAAGTAAATCCTTCACACTTGGAAGGCTAAGTGACTAATGACATATATTGAGCTCTTTGTATCAGGCCACAAACTGAACTAGGTCTCCTCTCATCAAAAACAAATGGGGCGCCCGCATCAGGCTCCCTGCTCTGCGGGAGGCCTGCTTCTCCCTCTCCCACTCCCCCTGCTTGTGTTCCCTCTCTTGCTGTATCTCTCTCTGTCAAATAAATAAATAAAATCTTAAAAAAAAACAAATGGGGCGCCTGGGTGGTTCAGTCGTTGGGCGTCTGCCTTTGGCTCAGGTCATGATCCTGGGGTCCTGGGATCGAGCCCTGTATCAGGCTCCCTGCTCGGCCAGGAGCCTGCTTTTCCCTCTGCCTGCTGCTCTGCCTGCTTGTGCATGCTCTCTCTGTGTCAAATAAATAAAATCTTTTAAAAATTTTAAAAAAGACAAATAAACGAGCAGAGCAAAACAAAAACAAAAAAGCTTTTAAGTTCATTTTAAACCAAAACTACTTATTACATAACTACATTATTTTGACTTAAACTGGAAAATTGAATTAAAAGTTTAATTTTGTAAATACTAACACTTGAACCCAATCTAGAAACTGTATGAAGAAAAATACACTTCAAAGTATTTACGAGAGAAAACAGTTCTTAGGTCTCAAAAAGTATGAAAGGCTTTTAGTTTTTCTTGGTTATTTTGGTTTGTCATCCACTCAACAAATATTTATCTGGATCTATGATAAAAGAAACATTGTGGTAGGCAAATAACAAAAATGAAGAAAATAAATCCTTGATTAAAAGGAGCTAGAAGAGCTAGGAGGAATATAACTCCATCCCACACTCTTTTACAAATAAGTTGAGGGCCACAATCAGTTAAATTTCTAGAAGTAAAACACAAATCTGCTGACTTCCAGACAGATGGCTCTTTGTAGCCATCTATAGTTTACTCAGCTTAATGAATGCAGTAAGTCATTATTACAACTCGACACTGAATCAAGTCAAAGAGGAAAAATGCCACAAAAGCAGAAACCAGTGCAGAAACCTGCCTCTTTAGTTGCTGCAAGCCAAGTGTAACCTATATGAACTTAAAGTCCCCCCAAGTGTAGTATTACGTTTCCAATGCTAAAATAAGGCAAGCAGGGTTATCCTACGGTGGTGCTATTTATTGGTATTCTGTAATTAAGGGATATTTATAGCACAGCTCTATAATGAAGCCTCACCCTATATAAGTACAGTTTTCCTTACGGTCTTCATTCTTTACATCCTAAAGACAAGAAAAACTCAAAAAACAAAATTAAATGCATTTCCTACTCAGGGATTTAGTTTCTTCATCCATAAATATATCACATTTGTTTTCAGAACTACCAAAGTTCAAATTACAAAGCACAGGTACACAGAGGTAACAAAGGGTAAGCTATTTAAATATCAGAATGGTACTTAAACCCTCCGAGAAAATGTCTCTTCATGAAAAAGGAGTTATGTGAGCTTTTAAAGTTTTAACACCCAGCATTAGCTTTAAGGATTAGGCTACCATCCTGCAAAAGATTAATCACTATGGTAAAACCCTCAAAAACCAAAGACTGAAAAACAATAATCTATCATTCTTTTATTTCAAATCTACACTGAATTAAGACATTTAATGGTTTAGGAATAAATGACACATTTATTTCATTTTAGCCCTTTATGATATAAAGATAAAATGGTCTAGTGATAAAGAATAATATATGTGCTAAATACCTAGTTCAATGCAAGAAATAGTCGTAAGATATAAAGCACTTATCTTACCACTATCAACAGCTTCAACCTCGCGGTCAATTGCATCTCTGATCATTAGCGGATGAATGAAGAACTGAGCCCATCTGAAAAACAAAAAACAAACCCCGGCATTTCTGTTTCTGCTCAGAGAAATCTTTTAATCGGTCAACATCTATTTTTTGCTTAAGAAATTTACTAAGTTGGGGACTCCTGGGTGGCTCAGTCGGTTAAGCAGCTGCCTTCGGCTCAGGTCATGATCCCAGAATCCTGGGATCAAACCCCACTTCGGGCTCCCTGCTCAGAGGGGAGTCTGCTTCTCACTGTCTATGCCCCTCTTCCTTCTTGTGTTCTCTCTCTGACAAATAAAATCTTTAAAAAAAAAAAAAAGAAATTTACTAAGTTAGGGGCACCTGGGTAGCTCTGCTGGCTAAGCCTCCGACTCTTTATTTGGGCTCAGGTCATGCTGTCAGGGTTGTGAGATCAAACCCCACATCAGGCTCTGCACTCAGCATGGAGTCCGAATCTCAGACTCCCTCTCCCTCGGTCCCTCCCCTGGCTTGTGCATGCACGCGTTCTCTCTCTCTCTCTCTCTCTCTCTCTCTCTCTCAATAAATAAATAAATAAATAAATAAATAAATAAATAAAATCTTTTAAAAAACAAGTTTATTAAGTTGGAAAATTAGTTCATAATCATGCATATGTAAAATCTAAATAATACTCTGCATTTCCATAAAGTCTACAAACTATCTTTTTCATTGTTAACACCCATACAGAAATGTACATAAAACATAAATAGAGACTAATGCATAACTACAATGTAAACACCTAAGTGACTACCACGTAAGTCAAAAAACAGACCACTGTCATAATTCTAAAAGCACCCAGCACCTACCTTATCCTCAGAGTTAATATCGTGAATGTTATGATAATCACTTCTTTGCTTTTCTTTATAGTTTTATCACCCATACATGCATTTCTAGACCAGTGTTTCTTGCCTTTCTTTTTCCCCATTATCAACCCTAAGTAGCCTTTTCAGATTTCCCCCAATCACTCTCCTTGAACTTTTAATATCACAGATATACTGTTTATCTGTATGTGTATCTGTGATTTTTTTTAATATACATATAAGGTATATAAAACCTACTCTTTTACTCAATGCAGGGTTAGAAATGATTAAATTTTTTAAGTTAAAAATTAAAAGTTATTTGTTTTTTTTTAAAGATTTTATTTATTTGACAGAGAGACACAGCTAGAGAGGGACACAAGCAGGGGGAGTGGGAGAGAGAGAAGCAGGCTCCCGGCTGAGCGGGGAACCCGATGCGGGGCTCAATCCCAGGACCCTGGGATCATGACCTGAGCCGAAGGCAGATGCTTAACACCTGAGCCAGCCAGGCGCCCCTAAAAGTTAAAGTTTAAAGGCTATTGATATTTCATTTACCTTTATAACTGTTATTTGCTTTTTAATGTAATTTACATAAATTGTGATGCATCAAATTACATATGTATCCATTTATATAATAGCAATGCAAACATTTTTAAAGTAACATCTACTTTTCCAGCAAATAAAACTGAAAAAATTAATTTCCTATAATACTTAGTAAATTTTTCCCTTTTGCTTGATCCAAAAAAGAAACTTATATAACTTAATTAGCTACTAGATATTAAGATAGTTGACATTTTCTTCTTTTCAGTATTGGTATAACTAATGGGTTGAATAACTTTTGTTCAACTGAATAATAAAAGAGCATATTTCTATTTAATTCTTAATGCCAAAGTCATACACAAAAGCACAGAGTATCAAACAAACATTCACAAGGCAGCTAATGGAACCAACTGGCATGTGTAGACCACCTCTACTGATGACTTCAAGATCAAGCAATCATTTGAAAGTCCTCCAATCACCTAGCCAACAGTTTTGTAGTACTGACACTGCATACGCTTTGTCTATCTTCTATGAACTCATATCATTATAAATGGTGTTCATGTGATACTCAAGAAAACTCAAAACAGAAATTAAATACTAAGTAAAGATTTTGCCAGGTAGTGTTAAGCTTTGGAGGGCCACAAACCATTATGGTACTGACCATTTTTTTTACCTCCAAAGAACCAATTTTTGCCACCAACAGAAAAAAGATCCTCCCTGCTGAGAATGCATGTTCTAGACAATCTAGTTTTGTTTCTGAGTTTATCTAAATGGAAATATACTGTATGTATTTTTTATGTCTTATTTACCTATTTATTTTAATATTCATTTAATATTTATTTAATATTCATCTATGATGGTTTGGCTGTGATTCATTTATTTTCACTGCAGAATATTCCACTGCATTTATTTATTCATCCAAGCTAATGCAAATGAACATTTGGGCTGGTTCCATGTTTGGACTATTACAATCAATGCTGCCATAAATTCTTATCAAAGTGTACTGGGGCACATTTGCACAAGTTTGTCTAGGTATAAATCTAGGAAAGGACTCCTAGGTAATAGTGTATACATGCACATGTTCAACAGCACGAGATAAAACAAAAATTTGTATCACCGTCACCTGGTATAGTCAGACTTTAGTATTTACTGCAACTTCTAGGAAAACAGTTAAATCTCATACTGGCTTTAATTTACATTTTCCTGATTCCTAATGAGACTGAATACCATTTCATATATTTATTAATCTTTTGAATTTTTTCTCTTGTAAAACCCCTGTTTAAGGCTTTTTTTCTATTAGGTTGTATTTTTCTGACCGATTCTAATAATATATATACTTACTCTTTTTATACATTTAATTATGCTATATATAATTATACATATAATCTAATAATTAAAAATCAATGACAGTTATTTTATTTTTATTTTTTTTAAAGATTTTATTTATTCACTTGCAAGAGAGACAGAGAGAGAACAAGCAGGGGGAGAGGCAGAGGAAGAGGGAGAAGCAGACTCCCTGCTGAGCAAGGAGCCCAATGTGGGACTCGATATCAGGACCCTGGGATCATGACCCGAGCCGAAGGCAGACGCCCAACAATCTGAGCCACCCAGGCACCCTCAATGACAGTTATTTTAAACATAAGTCCTTGGTTATGTGTTACAAATATATTCTTCTACTTTATACTTGTTTTTTTCCACACTCTTTATAGTATCTTTTTTTTTTTTTTAAGATTTTTATTGGGATACCTGGGTGGCTCAGTCAGTTAGGCGTCTGCCTTCGGCTCAGATCATGATCCCAGGATCCTGGGATCGAGTCCTGCATCAGGCTCCTTGCTCATCAGGGAGCCTGCTTCTCCCTCTGCCTGACACTCCCCCTGCTTATGCTCTCTGACAAATAAATAAAAATCTTTTATAAAAATCTTTTTTTAAAAGATTTTTATTTATTCATTTGAAAGACAGAGAGTGCACAAGCAGGGGGCAGGGGTGGAGGGGCTGAGGGAGGAGCAGATTGTCTGCTGAGCAGCGAGCCCAATGTGGGGCTCTACCCCAGGACCCCGGGATCATGACTTGAACTGAAGGCAGCCACTTAACCAGCTGAGCCACCTAGGCACCCCTATAGTCTTTTTTGATTAATATAATGTAGTATCATTTTTCCTTTAGGTTTTGTGCATTTTGTACCTTGTTTGATGATTCTTACCAAAGCTAAAGTTATACTCATCTCTAAAACGTTTGGTTATACTTTTTACTTTTTGATCTATGATCTACCTGGAATTGACCTTTTGTGTATGTTGTGAGGTAAGGAGTCAATTTTGTTTCTGGCTTTACAGAAGCCCAATTACCTTGGAATCATTTCTTTTAAAAGCTCTTTCATCACTGCTCCACAGTGCCCCTATCAAAAATCAAGTGTTCACCTAGGTGTTGGTACACTTCCAGGATTTCTATTCTGTCCCGTTGGTCTCTTTGCTTAGCCCCCTGCTAACACCATAATGTCCTCATTACAAAACAAAACAAATCTAAGTATCTACTAGGTCAAGTCCTGCTATCCTGTTATTTTTCCTATGCAAAAATAACTGGCCCTCGGCCTCTCCGTATAAATTTTAGACTTAGCTTTTCTATTTAAAACTACATATATCTTCTGAGATCTTGGCTGCAGTATCACTGAATCCGCACATTAACTAGGAAAACTGACATCACTAAAAAAAAAATGAGGCTTCAAATCCATGAACAGTATTTCTTCTCAATTTATTTAGTTCTTTAATATCTCACAAGAAGGTTTTAATATATTCCCTGAAAAGAGGCTTTATACATAATTTTTGGTATTTATTTTTACAGCTTTAAAGGTATTTTAACTGTTGCTGCTATACAGAAATATTACTGACTTTCATATATTAAACATTATCATTTTTATCACTTTTTATCTTATATATTAAGCCACGTTACTAGATTGTTAATAATTTATCTCTAGAGAAATCTGAATTTTCTATACTCACAATCATTATCACTTAATATAACAGCTGTGTATTTTGCTTATTTTTCTTTCTTGCCTAATAGAATGACAAATAGAAGCGATCACAACCTGCATCTCTGTCTTGTATCTGTTGAACTGGAAAGCTTTCAAGGTTTCACCATTAAATATAAGGCTGGTTCAAAATATCAAATATCATATTGAGAAAGTTGACATACTCTGTTTGCTAAGAGCATCTTCATGAATAGATACAAATTTCATCACATAATTTTTTCTACATATATTTTTTTCCTCAATCTGACAACGTGATTGGGGTGCCTGGGTGGCTCAGTCAATTAAGCGTCTGCCTTCGGCTCAGGTCATGATCCGGGATCCTGGGATTGAGCCCCACATCAGGCTCCCTCCTCAGCCAGGAGCCTGCTTCTCCCTCTCCCTCTGCCTGCCACTCTCCCTGCTTGTGCTCTGTCAAATAAATAAAATCTTTAAAAAAAAAATATGACAATGTGATGAACTACATAATTGATTTTCTCATGTTAACTCCACCTCATATTTTCTAACCCAACTCAGTACTACTATATCATCCTTACTAGATATTGTTATTTGTATGTGAGTCTGGTCTATAATTTTTCTTTTATCACACTTTTTTCTATCAAGGTCATGCTACCTTCATAAATGAGGGAGGAATTATTTCTTCAAGTTTTTGTAGAACTCTAAACCTAAAAGTTTATTTTTGAGATTTTTCATTACAGATTCACTTCTTTAATGGTTGTAAGATTATTCAAACTTTTTAACTGTAATTTCTCCCATGTGGGTTTTACAAATTATATTTCTAAGAATGTATGTACTTCCAATTTTTTTTCACTTACTGGCATAGGTAATTCAAAATACCTTATTATATTTTCAATATCTGAAAGATTACAAATCATATTTTCATTCCTGAAACTTGCACATACTTTTTTCTCCTTGACCAGTCTCACGAAAGCCTTTTCTATTTTATCGGTTTTTTCAAAGAACCCACATGTAGCTTTCTAGTTTTTTGAAACAGTATGTATGTTGGTTCTACTGAGAAATAATTCACATACTGCAAAATTTCCTTTTAAAGAGCACAATTAAGCAGATTTACTACATTCACAGGATTGTGAAAACACTACCACTAATTTCAGAACATTTCGTTACCTCCTAAATAAACTCTGTACCTGTTAACAGTCACCCCATCATCCCAGCCCCTGGCAACCACTACTCTACTTTGGGTGTCTGTGGATATGCCTATACTGGACATTCCATATAAATGAAACCATACATTATGACAGACACGAAAGTCCAACCTCTTCCACTTAGCATAATGTTTTCAAGATTCACTCATGTTGTAGTATGTATCAGGACTTCATTCCCTTCTTACTGCTAAGTAATATTCCATTATATGGCTATACCATAGTTCATCTATTCACCAGTGGACGGACATTTAGGTTATTTCCACTTAGACCTATTATGACTGTAACTGCTGCTATGAACATTCATGTACAAATTTTTGTGTAGATGTGTTTTCAATTCTCTAGGTTACATACTAAGTGTGGAAGTGCTGGGACATATGATACCTCTGTTTAACTTTTTGAGGAAACACTAAACTGTTTTCCAACATTGTTGTGCCACCAGCAATGTATGAAGGTCCCAATTTCTTGAAATAGTCACTAGTTAATTGTTGTTCTTCTTTTTCAAATGGTGTGAAATGGTATCTCATTGTGGTTTTGATTTTCATTTCCCTAGTGACCTCTGACATTGAGCAACTTTTCATGTGATTATTGGCCATCTACATGTCTTCTCTGGAGAAATATCTATTCAGATCCTTTACCTATTTTTAATTCGTAAATTAAATTTGGATTGTCTTTTATTGTTGAGCTATAAGAGTTCTATACATGTTCTGGATACCAGTCCCTAATCAGATTCATGATTTACAAGTAGTTTCTTCCATTCTGTGCATTATCTTCTCACTTTCAACATAGGGAAATTTAAAGTAAAAAACGGTTTTAACTTTAATGGAGTCTAATTCTTCTAGTTTTTCATTTCTTGTTTCTACTTTCGGTGTCACATCTGAAAAACTATTGTCAAATCCAAAGTCACAAACATTTATGCTTATGTTTTCTTCAGAGTTTGTGTTTTTGCTTTGACATTTAAGTCTATGACTCAATTTGTTAATGTTTCTATCTAGTTATCCCAGTACCATTTGTTGAAAACCTATTCTTTCCCACTGAATTGTCTTGGCACCCTTGCAACTAACCACAAATGTAATGGTTTATTTCTGGAGTCTCAGTGCTATTCCACTGATCTATCCCTATGCCAGTACCATATTGGTTTGATTACTACACCTTTCAGTAACTTTTTTTTTAAGATTTTTATTTATTTGTTTGACAGAGAGAGATAGCAAGAGCAGGACCACAAGTAGGGGGAGTGGGAGAGGGAGAAGCAGACTCCCGCCGAGCAGGGAGCCCGATGCGGGGCTCGATCCCAGGACCCTGGGATCATGACCTGAGCCGAAGGCAGACGCTTAATGACTGAGCCACCCAAGCAGCCTATCTTTCAGTTAGTTCTGAATTTGGGAATAGGAGTCCTTCAACTTTTGTTCTCTTTCAAAATAATTTTTGCTATCTTGGTCTCTTCCATTGAATTTTAAGATAAGCTCATTTAGTAATTTCTTCAAATAAGGCAGTTGATATTTTGATACAAATTAAATTGGGGGGGGCGCTGGCTGGCTCAGTCATTAAGCATCTGCCTTTGGCTCAGGTCATGATCCCAGGGTCCTGGGATCGAGCCCCGCATCGGGCTTCCTGCTCTGTGGGAAGCCTGCTTCTCCCTCTCCCACTCTCCCTGCTTGTATTCCCTCTCTCGCTGTGTCTCTCTCTGTCAAATAAATAAAATCTTTTTAAAAAAATTAAATTGAGGGGCCCCTGGGTGGCTAAGTTTTTATTTTGGCACAAGTCATGATCTCAGGGTTGTGAGACAGAGCCCCACGTCAGCCTCCAGGCTCAGCAGAAGAGTGTGCTAGAGTTTCTCTCCCTCTCCCTCTGCCCCTTGCTCCACATGCACACAGCTGCTCTCTTTCGCAAATAAATAAATCTTAAAAATAATTAAATTGAAACTGTAAATCAATTTGGGAAGTATTACCATCTTAACAATATAAAGTCTTACAATCTATAAAAACATGAGATGTTTTCCTGTAATTTAGGTCTTAATTTCAACCATTTTTTGCAGCTTTGCACATGCAACTCTTGTACTTCCTTTGTTAAAATTATTCCTAAGTATTTTATTTTCTTGGATGTTATTGTCAAAGGAATTTTTTCTTAATTTCATTTTTGGATTTTTCATTTGTTGTGTATTAAAATACAATTGATTTTTGTATACTGATCTTCTATCTAGCAACCTTGCTGAACTCAGTATTAGCTTTAGCAGTTCTCCTGTGGAATTTACAGGATTATGTATGAACAAATCCTTATTATTTGTGGTAGCTATGCTCTCTAAAGCTGCCATGACTGCTGAACTAGCAAATACTGAACCACTATCCTAGGGGGAAATATGTGTGTACACACACACAAACAATTATGATCTTAAATCCTATCTCATCCTAGTAGATTCTTTTTTTAATTCAGAAAAGACAGAATGAGGTTCAGATGTATTAAGTAACTTGCTTGAGGCCACCTCACTAATGGGTGCCAGAGTTGGGATTTAAATCCAACAAACTGGCCTGAAGCCAGAGTTTCTTTTACTATATTATACTGTTCCCTAGTGTCTCCAACCCCTGGTCACCTCTATATGAAAGCTGAAACAAAAAGGCAGAATGTTGCCTTGTTCAACCTCAGCTGAGAATATGTTGGGCAACTCAAATTTTTCTCAATTTTTAAAATTTTTCACATGTCCATGAAAGACTATGAAAGCACCTAGTATTCATTTGGGAGTTACAAATAAGTTTTAGTAAGTAGGTGAATTCTCCACAAACAATGAGAATCAATTATACAAGATTATGTCATCTGCAAATAGAGATAGTATTAATTCTTTTCCAATCTGTATGCTTTTATTTCATTTTCTTATCTAATTGAGCTAGCTAACACCTCCCCTAAATGCTGAACAGAAGTGGTAGCTGACACCTTGATTCTGATCTTCAGAGAAAAGCTTTTATTTTTTTTTTATTTTTAAATATTTATTTATTTGACAGAGAGAGAGAGAGAGAGAGTACAAGGAGGGGGAGCAGCAGACAGAGGGAGAGGGAGGGCAGGCTCTCCACTCAGTTGAGAGCCTGACGCAGGGCTCAGTCTCAGGACCCCAGGAACACAACCTGAGCAGAAGACAAATGCTTAACAACTGAGCCACCCAGGCACCCCCAGGGAAAAGCTTTTAATCTATCAACATTAAGTATGTTCGATGTGAGTTACTCATAGATACTCTTTATTAGATTGAGAAAGTTCCCTTTTATTCCTAGTTTATTAAGTCTTTTATCAAGAAAGAGTGCTTGATTTTGTCAAATGCTTTTTCTATTTACATTGATATTATATAGCCAGATGTATTTTGTGCTTTTTTCTATTAATACGGTATACTGCAATGATGTATTTTGTATGTACACTGATTTTGTAACCTTGCATTCCTGAGATAAATTGCAACTGACCATGGCGTATAATCCTTTATACATTTTGCTGGATACAATTTCACAGTATTTTGTTGAGGATTTTGGCATCTATATTCATGAGGTATTAGTTTGTAGTCTTCTTGTGATGTCATTGTCTAGTTTTGGTATCAGAGTAATACTGACTTCATAGAATGAGTTAGGAAGTGTCTCTCATTCTATTTTTTTATTTATTTTTTTTCTCGTGATTTTTTTAAATATTTTATTTATTTATTTGACAGAGAGAGAGAGAGAGAGACAGAGTGAGCACAAGCAGGGGGAGTGGCAGGCAGAGGCAGAGAGAGAAGCAGGCTCCCCACAGAGAAGGGGGAGCCCGATGCGGGACCCGATCCCGGGACCCCGGGATCATGACCGGAGCCGAAGGCAGTGGCCCAACCAAGTGAGCTACCCAGGCGCCCTCTGGTGATTTTTTTAAAAAAATTTTTTATGGTTATGTTAATCACCATACATTACATCATTAGTTTTTGATGTAGTGTTCCATGATTCATTGTTTGTGCATAACACCCAGTGCTCCATGCAGTCATTCTATTTTTTTAAAGAATTTATGAAGCATTAGTGTTAATTCTTCTTTAAATGTTTGGTAGGTTTCACCAGTGAAGCCATGTGGGTCTACACTTTTCAGCCGGCAAGTTTTTGATTACTGATCCAATCCCTTAATACAGGTCTATCCAGATTTCCTGTTTTTTTTTTTTTTAAGATTTTATTTATTTATTTGACAGAGACACAGCGAGAGAGGGAACACAAGCAGGGAGAGTGGGAGAGGGAGAAGCAGGCTTCCCACAGAGCAGGAAGCCCAATGTGGAGCTCCATCCCAGGACCCTGGGACCATGACCTGAGCCGAAGGCAGCCACTTAATGATTGAGCCACCGAGGCACCCCCCTCAATATCTGTCTTTTAATTAGAATGCTTATTCATTTACATTTAATTACTGATAAGGCAGTATTTGTGTCTACTTCTTGCTATGTGCTTTATATACATTTTATACCTGTTCTCCCTCTATTCCTCCATTGCTGACTTCTTTTTGTTAAAAAAGATTTTTTCTTTTCTTCTTTGGTGGGGGAGGGGAGGGACAGAAAGAGAATCTTAAACAATCTCCACACCCATCACAGAACCTGACACTGGGCTTGGTCTCACAAACCCGAGATCATGATCTGAGCCAAAATCAAGTCAGATGCTTAACTGACTGAGCCACCCAGGTGCCCCCAAAATAGGTATTTTCTGGTGTGCTATTTTAATCCCCTTGTCACTTCCTTTACTGTATCTGAGTTATTTTCTTAACATCTTAACCTATAACAAGCGATTTTAAATTAATACTGACTTAATTTCAATTTTATACCATTTGCTCCTATATAGCTGTTCTTTTACCCCTTTGAGCTACTGTCATACAAGTTATGGCTTTACGTATTATATGACTATCAATACATATTTATAACTTTTGCTTTATAAAGTTAATGTCTTTTAAATCAGATAGGAGAAAAATACTTATAAAATTAAGTATATTTGTACTCTTTTATATATATCTATGTAGTAATCTTACCAGTGCACTTCATTTCTTCATGAGGATTTGACTGTCCTTTCATTTCAGCCAAGACTCCATTTATATGTCATATATAAAAGATCAGCTAGCGACAAACTTAGTTCTTAATTTATCTGGGAATGTGTTAATTTTTTTAGTTAGGACATTATTGCTGGATACAGAATTCTTGAGACTTCCAGAAAAGATGACGGAGTAGGAGAACCCTAAGTTCACCATGTCCAATGGATACAACAAGATAACACATCAGTCTAAATAACCCATAAAATGACCTGAAGACTGGCAAAACAAACTCTCCATAGCTAAATGCAGAGAAGAAACCATATGGAAGAGGGCAGGAAGGGCAGAGTCATGGTTGGGGGCTAAACAGACAGTGATGACTGTCCATGGGAGGGAGGGACATCGAGTGCACAGAGGGAGAGAAACAGACTCTCACACTGGGAAGCCACACAGGAAAGACGAATACCCATAATATTTGGCTTTGAAAAGCAGAGGGGATGGGCGCCTGAGTGGCTCAGTTGGTTAAGCGGCTGCCTTCGGCTCAGGTCATGATCCTGGAGTCCCGGGATCGAGTCCCGCATCAGGCTCCCTGCTCAGCAGGGAGTCTGCTTCTCCCTCTGACCCTACCCCCCTCTCATGCTCTCTCTATCCATTCTCTCTCTCAAATAAACAAATAAAATCTTTTAATAAAAAAAAAAAGAAAAGCAGAGGGGCTGAATTTCACAAGTTCTTATAACTAGCAGGACTTAAAACCTGGTACTTTAAGAATCAGTGAGCTTGGTTCTGGGAGAGCCGGAGAGCAAGAGGAAACCAAACCCCCACCCTTAAAGAGACAGCAAAACAGTCCCACAGAGACAGCATAGAGGCAGCAGTTTGAAAATCACCTGGGGTAGACAGGAGGGAGATTTACTAATCTCAGACCCTGTGCTGTAGGAACAGGGATGAGTTGGGAGACTTCTCCAGGAACAAAGAAGCTGGCTGGGGCCATTTGCCTCCTCCTACCACCAGCCTAAGCACATAACACAATGCTGACACTTGCTACCTAACTTGCTAACATCACCAACCCACACCTGCATTCTCCTGCAGACATGCTCCTCCAGCCATGCCTGGGCTCCACGTCTCTTCCCACAGCAGATCAGGGCAAACCTCACTAACACCCTGCATCCCGCATGCTTCTACAGATCCGCCCCCTCCAATATACCCTTGGTGAGAGCCCGTCCAATGCAATGCCACAAGCCTCACAGAGTGCAAGCAGTCCCAATGTGCCAGCACCACTCCAAAGTGACTCCTGCCCCAAGGAAAGGGAAAGATAACCATATATACTAGTCACATAGCAGCCCCAACAGTGGGCTGGGAGCAGAGAGCTGGTCTGATTGCAGGTCTTGCCCACCAACAAAAGCTTCTCAGGGGACAGAAAAAACACCCTAGAGTTTGGTGCTACAGCATCTCTGGAAAACGCCCAGTCTGACTCAACTAAAGCCCAATGTGGCCCCAGACTGGCCCACGAACAGCACAGGAGCCAAACAAAAAGAATCATTGCAGACAAGTGGACTAAAGAAAAAAGCGGCTCAGCCACAACAGCAGGACGCACACAACACACGTAGGAGACACCCATGAAGCACCAGGTTCTGGTGAACAAAGGATAGCGCACTACAGGGCAACACGACCTGTTCTTTGAAAGACTGTTACGTTCAAGAGCAGATGTAGCTGAATTTCCTAACACACAGAAACAGACTCATAAAGTTAAACGAAATGAGGAGACAGAGGAATATGTCCCAAATGAAAGAACAAGACAAAACCACAGCAAGAGACCTAAATGAAACAGAGATAAGTAACAAGCCTGATAGAGAATTTAAAGTAATAATAATAAAGACACTCACTGGACTTGGGAAAAGAGTGGAGGACCTCAGCGAGACCCTTTACAAAGAGACAGAAAACATAAAGAACCAATCAGAGATAAAGAACTCAGTAAGTGAAATTAAAAATACACTAAATGGAATAAATTATAGATGAGAAGCAGCAGGTGAATTGATCAGTGACCTGGAAGACAGTAATGGAAAGCAATCAAGATGAGGAGAGGGGAAAAAAATACTAAATGAAAATAGACTTAGAAAACTTAGTGACGGGTGCCTGAGTGGCTCAGTTGGTTAAGCGACTGCCTTCGGCTCAGGTCATGATCCTGGAGTCCTGGGATCGAGTCCCGCATCGGGCTCCCTGCTCAGTAGGGAGTCTGCTTCTCCCTCGGACCCTCCCCCCTCTCATGTTCTCTCTCTCTATCTCATTCTCTCTCTCAAATAAATAAATAAAATCTTAAAAAAAAAAAAAAGAAAACTTAGTGACACCATCAAATGTAATAACACTCATTTTATAGGGATCTCAGGAGAAGAGAGAGGAAAGGCGACAGAAAATTTATTTGAATAGCTTTAAACTCCCTGAATCTGGGTGAAGAAAACAGAAATCCACATCCAGAAAGCACACAGATCTCCCAAGAAGATCCACACCAAGACACACGGTAGTTAAAGTGGCAAAAAGTAGTGATAAAGAGAGAATTTTAAAAGCAGCAAGAGAAAACTGTTACATATAAGGGAAACCTCATAAGGTTTTGAGCTGATTTTTCATCAGAAACTTTGCAGGCCAGAAAGAAGTGGCATGATATATTCAAAGTACTGAAAGGGAAAAATCTGCAGTCAAGAATACTCCATCCAGCAAGGCTACCATTCAGAATATAAGGAGAGCTAAAGAGTTTCCCAGACAGACCAAAGTTAAAGGAAATCATGACCACCAAAACAGCCCTATAAGCAATATTAAAGGACTCTATGAGTGGAAAGCAAAGACTATAAATAAGAGTTTAAAAAGTAGGAAGCACAAAAGTGGGAAAAATAAGTATATCTGTAAACATCAGTTAAAACACTCCCAAAAGAAAAGGATGTGAAGTATGACACCATATACCTAAAACATAATGGGGAGAGGAGTAAAGAATAGGCTAAAACTTAAGTGACCATCAACTTAATATAGACTGCTATATGCAGAAGATGTTATACGCAAACCAAATGGTAACCACAAATCAAAAACTAGTAACAGATATGAAAAAATGAAGAGGAAGAAATCCAAGTATATCACTAAAGAAAGCCAAATAATCATGACAGAGAGCAAGAGAAGAAAGGAACAAAGAATAATTACAAAACAACCATAAAACAAATAATAAAATGGCAATAAGTACATATATATCACTAATCACATTGAATGTAAATGAACTAAACACTCAAAGCAAAAGACATAGGGTAATGGAATGGATAAAAAATCAAGATCTCTATATGCTACCTAAAAGAGACTCCCTTCAGACCTAAAGACACATGCAGATTGAAAGTGAAGGGATAGAGAAGTATTTATCACACAAATGGATGTTAAAAGAAAGTTGGGGTAGCAATACTTATATCAGACAAAATAGACTTTATTTTTTTTTTTAAAGATTTTATTTATTTATTTGACAGAGAGAGACAGTGAGAGCAGGAACACAAGCAGGGGGAGTGGGAGAGGGAGAAGCAGGCTTCCCGCCGAGCAGGGAGCCCGATGAGGGACTCGATCCCAGGATTCTGGGATCATGACCTGAGCTGAAGGCAGACGCTTAACGACTGAGCCACCCAGGCGCCCCAGACAAAACAGACTTTAAAGCAAGATTGTATGGGGTGCCCGGGTGGCTCAGATGGTTAAGCATCTGCCTTCGGCTCAGATCATGATCCCAGGGTCCTGGGATCGGGCCCCGCATCAGGCTCCCTGCTCGGCGGTAAGCCTGCTTGTCCCTCTCCCACTCCCCCTGCTTGTGTTCCCTCTCTCACTGTGTCTCTCTCTGTCAAAATAAATAAAATCTTTAAAAAAAAAAAATAAAGCAAAGATTGTAACAAGAGAACAAGAAGGACGCTGTATAATCATAAAGGGAACAATCCCAAGAGAAGATATAATAATTGTAAATATTTATGCACCAAACGTAAGAGCATAACATAAACATAAAGGAAGTAATCAATAGTAATAGAGTAATAGGGGACTTTGATGCCCCACTCATATGAATGGACAGATTATCCAAACAGAGAATCAACAAGGAAATAATGGCTTTGAATGACACATTATACCAGATGGATCTAACACATATACTCAGAACATTCCATCCTAAAACAGCAGAACACACATTCTTTTCAAATGCACAGGAACATTCTCCAGAATAGATTACATATTAGGCCATAAAACAAGTCTAAACAAATTTAAAAAGACTGAAGTTATACCATGCATCTTTTCTAACCACAATGCTATGAACTACAAATCAACCACAAGAAAAAATCTGGAAAGAGCACAATTATGTGGAGGTTAAGTAACGTGCTACTAAACAATGAATGGGTCAACCAAGAAATCAGAGAAAATAAAAAAATACATGGAGACAAACGAAAATGAAAGCACAACAGTTAAAATCTTTGGGAAGCAGCAAGCTTTTCTAAGAAGGAAGTTTATAGCAATACAGGCCTAACTCAAGAAGCAAGAAAAATATCAAATAAGCAAACTAACTTTACCTCTAAAGGAGCTAGAAAGGGGCGCCTAGGTGGCTCAGTCGGTTAAGCGTCTGCCTTCAGCTCGGGTCATGATCCCAGGGTCCTGGGATCGAGCCCCGCATCGGGCTCCCTGCTTCACAGGAAGCCTGCTTCTCCCTCTCCCACTCCCCCTACTTGTGTTCCCTCTCTTGCTGTTGCTCTCTTTGTGTCAAATAAATAAAATCTTAAAAAATAAATAAATAAATAAATAAAGGAGCTAGAAAAAGAACAAGCAAAACCCAAAACCAGCAGAAGGAAGGAAATAATAAAGACTGGAGCAGAAATAAACAAAACAGAAACAAAAAGAACAGATCAATGAAACCAGGAGCTGGTTCTTTGAAAAAAAAAATTTTTTTTCAAAAAAATTGATAAACATTCAGCCAGGCTCATCAAACAAACAAACAAAGGGCTCAAGTAAACAAATCACAAACGAAAGAGGAAAAATAACAGACACCACAGAAATACAAAGGATTATAAGAGAATATTCTGAAAAATTATTAGCCCACAAATTACACAACCTAGAAGAAATGGTTAAATTCCTAGAAACATATAACCTACCAAAACTGAATCAGAAAGAAAGAGAAAATTTGAACAGACCAGTTACCAACAATGAAATTGAATCAGTAATCAAAAAACTCCCACAAACAAAAGTTCAGGACCAGACCACTTCACAGATGAATTCTACCAAACATTTAAAGGACAGTTAGTAACTATTTTCTCAAACTATTCTAAAAAAAGAGGAAGGAAGCGTCTAAAATCATTCTATGAGGCCAGCATTACCCTGATACCAAAACCAGATAAAGACACTACAAAAAAAGAGAACTACAGGCCAACATCTCTGATGAACACAGATGCAAAAATCTTCAACAAAAGATTAGCTAACCGAATCCAATAATACATTAAAAAAGTCACTCACCACAAACAAGTGGGATTTATTTCTGGGATACAAGGATGGTTCAATATTTGTAAATCAATTAATGTAATACATCACATCAACAAGAGAAAGAATTAAAAAATCATATGATCATTTCAATAGATACAGGAAAAACAGCTGACAAAGTACAAGACCCATTCATGATAAAAAACCCTCAACAAAGTAGGTTACAGGGAATATACCCCAACATTTTAAGGTCATATTTGAAAAACCCAAAGCTAACATCATACTCAAAGGGGAAAAACTAAGTGCTTTGCCCCAAAGGTGAGAACAAGACAAGGATGTCCTTTCT
This sequence comes from Callorhinus ursinus, assembly GCF_003265705.2. NCBI lineage: Eukaryota > Metazoa > Chordata > Mammalia > Carnivora > Otariidae > Callorhinus > Callorhinus ursinus. Next base: position 60,493,302 of record NW_027397071.1, on the reverse strand, counting down.
CACTTCTATTCAACACAGTGCTGGAAGTCCTAGCCACAGTAATTAGACAATGAGAAGAAATAAAAGGCATACAAATTACTAAGGAAAAAGCAAAACTTTCACTATTTGCAGATGACATGATACTATATACAGAAAACTCAAAAGACTTCACCAAAAAATTCCTAGAACTGATGAATTCAGTGAAGCTGCAGAATACTAAAATCAATATACAGAAATGCATTGCATATCTATACACTAAAGATGAAGCGCCAGAAAGAGAAATTAAGAAAATAATCCCACTTACAACTGCACCAAAAATAGTAAAATACCTAGGAATAAACTTAAACAAGGAGGTGAAAGATCTGTACTCTGAAAACTCTAAAACACTGATGAAAGAAACTGAAGATGACACAAACAAATGGAAAGATATTCCATGCTCATGGATTGATAGAAAAAAATAGTTAAAAATGTCCATACTACCCGAAGCAATCCACAGATTTAATAAAATCCCTATCAAAATACCAACAGCATTTTTCACAGAATTAGAACAAATAATCCTAAAATTTGTACAAAACCACAGAAGACCCCAAAGAGCCAACGTAATCTTGAAAAGAAAAACAAAACCAGGTATCAAGATATACTACAAAGCTGCAGTAATTAAAACAGCATGGTACTGGCACACAAACAGATACATAGATCAATGGAATGGAACAGAGAGCCCACAAATAAACCCATGATTATATGATCAATTAATTTTCAACAAAGGAGTTAAAAATATGCAAGGGGAAAAGACAGTCTCTTCAACAAATGGTGTTGGGAAAATTGGACAGCTACCTGCAAAATAATGAAACTGGACCACTTTCTTACACCATACACAAAAATAAACTCAAAATGGATTAAGGACCTAAATGTGAGACCTGCAACAATAAAAATCCTAGAAGAAAGCACAGGGAGTAATTACTCTGACATTAGCTGTAACATTTTTCTAGATATGTCTCCTTAGGCAGGGACCAAAAATAAACTACTGGGACCACACCAAAATAAAAAGTTTCTGCACAAAGAAGGAAACAGTCAACAAAACTAAAAGATAACCTACTGAATGGGAAAAGAGATTTGCAAATGATATATCTAATGAAGGATTAGTATCTAAAATATATAAAGAACTTACACAAAACAAAACAAATAATCCAGTTAAAAAATGGACAGAAGACATGAGCAGACATCTCTCCAAAGAAGACATACAGATGGCCAAAAGACACATGAAAAGATGCTCAATCTCACTCACCATCAAGGAAATTCAAAACAAAACCACAATGAGATATCACCTCATTGTCAGAATGGCTAAAATCAAAAACACAAAAAACAGTAAGTGAGACTTTCCACAAGACCACACCTCATTGCAGGGGAGGCTGAAAATATCAAATTAGGCAGCCATGTCCCAGCTTCAACTCTTATCACTTGAAAAGAGATTTATTGGAAAGCAGGTACTCCATCACAATCATTAAAAGGGGGTCTTAGCTCATGGGCTGCCTCCAGCATAGGGCAGTTTCTACTCATCCTTCAGATCCCAGAAAACTGCCTCTTTCATGAAGCAAGCCTCCCTTGATTTCTCATCTTATTTTGTGAGTTCCCTTAAAATTAAGAATTGGTGCCACCTAACTTATCACTTAATTGTTTTTTAAAATAATAATTACAAATGTTTTCCCTGTACTGGTTTGGAATTTTTACACTTAAATTGTTATTTTTTCTATTTCTATTTTTTAAAAGATTTTATTTATTTGAGAGTGAGTGAGCAAGCACAAGTGGAGAGAGGGGCAGAGGGAGAGAAACAGGGAGAAGCAGACTCCCCGAAGCACAAAGCCTGATCTGGGGCTTGATCCCAAGACCCAAGATCATATAACCTGAGCAGAAGTCAGATGCTTAACCAACTGAGCTGCCCAGGTGCCCCTCAAATTCTGTCCTTTTCGAAGTTACCCTAGAGGCACTCGTTAAGCGTCTGCCTTCAGCTCAGGTCATGATCCCAGGGTCCTGCGATCAAACCCACATGGGGCTCCCTGCTCCGTGGGAAGCCTGCTTCTCCCTCTCCCACTCCCCCTGCTTGTGCTCCCTCTCTCGCTGGGTCTCTCTCTGTCAAAATAAAATAAAATAAAATCTTTAAGAAAAAAAAAAGAAGTTACCCTAAAAAATATTACTTGTATCCTTTTAACTTAACAATGTCTAATGTTAATCAATACCTTACCCCCCAAAATACCTTTTCTCCACTTATATTACCCCTGACTGATATACTATTATTGCTTTAATTCTATGCACTTTTTAAATTTCACAATTATTGTTTTAAATGATCAATGTTCATTTATACTTACTCAGGTAAAACGACTTTCATTGTTCTTTTTTTTCATCTCTGACCTTCATTTTCCTTCTACCTGAAATAAATTCTTTAGAATTTCCTTCAGTAAGTTGGCTGGTGACAATTTTGTGTCTGCAGATCTATTTTACAATCATTCTTAAAAGGTATTTTTGCTTGGTGTAGAATTTTTGGTTGGTAGTTATTTCTTTTCAGGCTACTGCAGATATCCCACTGTCTTTCAACTTCTACTATTGCCGCTAAATAGTCATCTATCAATCTAATATTCCTTTGAAGGAATTTTGCCTTTTTATCTGGCAAAGATTTTCTATATTTGGTTTTCTGCAGGATGACTATGGTTTTCTACATATAGATTTCTTTAAATGTGCACTTCTGGAATCTGTTTTCTTTAACCTCTGACTTGATGTTCTGAAAAATTTCCAGTAATCAACCCTTCAAATACTGCATTTTTTCTCCCCGCCTTCTAGGACTCCACTGGACATTTCTGCTCTATCCTCTGACCTCTTTTCCTTTTCTCTGTATTTTCCCCTCTTTATGTTGTATTTTGAAATTCTTTTGGCCTATCTTCCAGTCCACTAATTCTATATTCAGTTGTATCTACTCTTTTCTTAAACCAGTCCATTAGGTTTTCAATTTCAATCATTATCTCAGTTGAAGATGTTATTTCTGTTTTCCAAATCTCATAGGTCACGTTACAGTTTCCAATTCCTCACAACTGTATTCAGACTTGTGCCTTCTTTCCTTTTTTAAGATTTATTTTAGAAAGAGTGTATGAATGTAGGGAGGGGCAGAGAGAATCCTCAAACAGACTCCCCGCTGAGCAGGGAGCCTGATGCAGGGCTTAATCCCAAGACTCTGAGATCACGACCTGGGCCAAAATTAAGAGTCGACACTCAACCAACTAAGCCACTCAGGCACCCCAATGCCTTATTTCTTGAAAAACAGAAAGTATAATCATTTTTATAATTTGTGTCTAACCATTCCAATGCCTAAAATCTCCAATGAATTAAGTCTTTCTGTTCTCACTCATGTCTTGTTTTGTGTACCTACTTACATTTGACTACTGATCATTTTACTTGAAAAACTATTTATAGGAGCAATAATGTAAGGCTTAGGATGAAGCAATTTTTTCCTCTTCAGATTTATTTGAAGTACAATTGACAAAATCATATCCCCCCCCCCCCGCTTTTAAGTAGGTTCCATGCCCAGCATGGAGCCCAGTGCAGGTCTTAAACTCATGACCCTGAGGATCAAGACCTGAGCTGAGACCAAGAGTCAGATGCTTAACCAAGTGAGCCACCCAGGCGCCCCCAAAATTATACATATTTAAAACGTACAGGAGCACCTGGGTGACTCAGTTAAGTGTCTGCCTTCGTCTCAGGTCAACTGGGATCAAGCCCCATGCAGGGCTCTCTGCTCAGTGAGAAGTCTGCTTCTCCCTCTCACTCTCCCTTTGTGCTCTCCCTCGCAAATAAATAAAATCTTTAAAAAAAAAATAAAGTGTACAACATGATGACTTGATATATGTATACTTTGTGAAATGATTACAATTAACCCATCTATCACCTTACATAATTTCCTCTGTGTGTGTGTGTGTGTGTGTGTGTGTGTGTGTGTGTGTGTGTGTGAATGTCGAAGATCTATTCTCTTAGCAAATTTCAAGTGTACGTTACAGTATTATTATGGTCACCATGCTAATCATTATATATCCTCAGAACTTACTCATCTTATAACTGAAGGCGTGTGCCCTTTGACCAGCATCTCCCCATCTCCCCAGTATCCAGCCTCTGGTAACCACTATTCCACTCTGTTTCTATGAATTTGGATTTTTTCTTTCTTTTCCTTTTTATTTATTTTTAATTTTTATTTATTTATTTATTTGGTTCCACATAGGTGAGATCATACAGTATTTGTCTTTTTCTGTGTGGCTTATTTCACTCAGTTTAATGTCCTCTAGGTTCATCCATGTTGTTACAAATAGCAAGATTTCCTTCTTTCTCATGGCTGAATAATATTCCATTGTCTACATCTATCTAAAGATATTTCAGATTTTCTTCTTCCATTTATCCATCAATGGAAGCATTTTCTTTTTAAAGAATTTGTGCTTGCTTCTCTCAGGGATCTGAGAACACTACCAGTTTTGGACTGTGTTAAATCACAACAAGGCGTGAAGTTCACCAGAAAACTTGGGCATTCTGAAAATAGGCTGTAATTCCTTTGGATGGCTGATCCATTTCCTCAACCTGAGTCCCAGCTTATTATGAGGGTCTCCTGTTACATATCCCACTTTGTGGACATCCAGGGCTTTGATATTTCTTGCCCTGATAAAGCCAAGTCCAGATTTATTGAAATTAGCAAATGCCACCAGGGCAAAAGCAGCTTTCATTCTCACTTACCTACCGGAGTAAAAATTCAGTCATTTCCTCAACTTTTTACTTAAATGATCCAAGATACTAATAAACAATGTGACCTGTGTGAAGGAATTGGATTTTACTGACCTATTAAAAACTACTGGCATTCAATACATGCTATATGAGTCCTTCGCAAATGAACCAAAGACACTTGATTCCTTAGTAATTGTATATTATCATACTTATTATAGTAAATGCAATACTTAATGTTCCACCACTATCATTTGTTATAAATTCATGATTTGATATTCTTATTAATTTCTCCTATTAATATAGCAGCATTCTTATCTGGTAGGTTCTTTTTTTGTAAGTAGAAACAAATATGTAAATATCTTTTGATTTCCTAAAGCAGTCCTTAAATCAAAAATATATAGTACGAAGAAATGAATCAAGTTCTTTATAGTTTACACCGTATTTCATCAAATCTGAGGTGGTCAGAATTTATTCAACATACCCTTTGCCTAATCTTTTTTCGAATAAAATGGGCTTTTTCCTTATTTATATTTAGATATAACCAAATGTGAGTTTTCTTGATTTGCGGGGGGAGAAGTTGTTGGTTTGTTTGGGGGGTTATTTTTGTAACCATATATAAAGTCATGAGAATTCAGCTTGACTATTAAGGCTTAAAATTTCTTCACACATACAAAGACCTGTTTGGATTTTGTGAACCTTGGGAGCTAAGAACTTTGAAATGAGTAAGCATACAATCATCCTCAGAGTATTCCTGATTTTATAAGTTCATAGAAAAGATAACCTTTGGTATCATTTCCTCTGCCTTAACGGATTTATTTTGTCCCTGTCCTTTGTTTGTTATTTTGGAATTAAATGTTTAATTACAGAAACACTGAGTATCAAATGTATGTGCTATGAGCATGTCCTTCAGTATACAATTAAAAACAGCCATAAAGGGACGCCTGCGTGGCTCAGTCGATTAAGCGTCTGCCTTCGGCTCAGGTCATGATCCCAGGATCTTGGGATGGAGTCCCTCATCGGACTCCTTGCTCAGAGGGGAGCCTGCTTCTCCCTCTGCCTGCTCTGCCTGCTGCTCCCCAGCTTGTGCTCTCTCTCGATCTCTGACAAATAAGTAACATCTTTAAAAAAAAAAGAAAGCCATAAAATAATTCAATGAACAAGGTAGACAGACATATTAGAGATTAATGAAGAAAATCCAGAATGTTGTTATCTTGATAATGCTATCAAAGTAATAGTGTCAGTTTTAATGGGATTTTGACATTGTTTTAGCAAAAGAGTTGATAATTTGGGGGTTCAATAATGGTACATGCTTTCAACTTAAGGGAATTTTATCCAAAAGATTTTTCATAGTCAAATTAATCTCTTAAGGGAAGAGAGAATTTCTTTAAGAAAACTGAACTTTTGTCATCTTTTGAGAATCTTCTGGTCATTTATGGTAATTTTATGGTAATTTTTTCTATAAAGAAACAGTATTAATTCATTCAACAAATATCTGTGTATCAAATTCTTGATGCTGGAGAGGTATCAACAAAAAAATAGACAAAAATCTCTGCCCTCAAAGGCTTACATTACACTGGTCAAATTCAAGATGTCTTTTCTTATATTTCAATCTTTTATTTATCTAGAATTCAGCCTGAAGTGACTCCTTTTTCTACTGTAGACTTTGGTCTGCAACCTTGTGATATCAAAACTCTACTAATGCATGGACATAAACTTTCTGGAAAACAATTTTGCAGTGAGTACCAAAAGCTCATAAAAAAAAAAAGCCTTAAAAATACACATGCAAAAACAAACAAACAAAAAACCACATGCAAATATACTCAGCAATTTTACTTCCTAGAATTAACAGAAATAATTAAAAATGTGCACAAAGATTAAGATATTCATCAGAGCATTACAAATACTAGAAAACTGAACACAATTCAGCTACCCAATCATATATAACTTGTTGAACACATTATGGTACTTCTTATACAATAAAAATACACAATTCCTTATTATGTTTTATAAATTATATAATGATGTGTAAAAATGATATACCTTGTTTAAAAATATAAAAGGATTCATCCATATGTGGAACTTAAAAAATAAAACAAATGAACAAAGGGAAGTAAAGGGACAAATCAAATAACAGACTCTTAACTACAGAGAACAAATAGATGGTTACCAGAGGGAAGGTGGGTGGGAGGATGGGTGAAATAGGTTAAGGGGATTAAGAGTACACTTATCTTGATCAACACAGAGTAAAATATAGAATTGGTGAGTCATTATATTGTACACCTGAAATGAACTTAACACTGTATAGTTAACTATACTGGAATTAAAACTTAAAAGTTAAAATATAAAAAAATATGAATATGATCCCCTATACAATTAAAAATATAGATGGCTATATACAAAACATTAACCATAGTAATCTAGTAATCTTCAGATTATAAAATTAGAAGCAATCATATCCCTTTTCTGCTTCTATTTTTCTGTATTTTCCACTAAATTAGAAAAATAATTGCAATAATGAGCCAACAGAGATTACATTTATGAAACTCAAAGGCAATTTAGGGTTTCAGTTTAATCTTCAATACAAAGACTAAGTATTACAGAACAGGAGCCAAGGGCATTTAATAGTTTGCTCATTTCTCCAAATAAAGTATTATGACAATTCTACAGAATTAGAGTACTGCTTAAAAAGAAATACCAGAGGACAACGTCCACTATTTCCATTTGTAAAATGTCATTAGATAATTTAAAATAAAAATACATTTTGAGTTGGTTACCTATCCAGGGCTTCCTTGAAGTATTTTCTCTGGACATCAAATTGAAAAACTGTACGTTCACAATCAGTTGAAGCATTATCACTACCCCCATGTTTCTTCAGGAAGGCATCAAATCCATTTTCATCTGGATATTTCAAACTACCCATGAACACCACTAAGTGGAAAGAACACAAAGTCACAGAACACGAAGATATAGACAATGTTTTTATTATCAAGGATAACATTTCTCAAATGCAAAAAAACTGGAAGAAAATATACCAACATGTTAACAATGGTTGTGTCTGGATATTACTTTCTTCATTATGTGTTTTTGTAATTTTCTATAATGCTCATATATTAGTTTTATACTAAAAAAAAAGCTAAACATCTTATTTTTAAAGAAATATTTTATTTGGAAAAAGGTTAAAATGCAAACATAAGCATGTATGCAGACTGTTATTATAATAACTCCTAAGGAGAGACATTTACCCTCAATTAGCTTAGAAAATCAGAATATAAATAATTCAGGAAAACAAATATAGATTTAAATATTTATATCTGTATAGCATCCACAAGGTTTTACTTAGATACATTCATAGTTAAACTGAAGATTTTGTTTTATTTTGATATTAATCATGCTTTTTTATTTTCTGTATTTCTAATGCTTTGACATCTTGGGTACTTGTTAACCCTGGAAGAGACAGCCCTTCCCAAGGTTAAAGACTAGATTCCTAGAGACAGGCAATTGTCTCCTGATCTGTTGGCCTTAACATACCTGAACAATAATAAAATCTACATTTTAAAATATTCTTCTAAGTGGTTCCATCCTAATCCACAAAACTAGTACAGTTAAGGAAATTAAGTCTTCACCTATGATATTCATAAATATTTTTTCTTAGCCTTTTCTCTTGTTAAACATACCATACTTCTATCAACCCAGTTTCTCAATTCATAAAATTTAGAGGAAAAACACACTCAGGAATGATATTTTACAAAGATCTTACTGTGCTCCAAAAAGTGTGCCAGCCCAGGCAGGTCATCCGGATCAGCAAAACTCCCAACTCCAACACAAAGAGCTGCTGCAGACTGGAGTAAGTAGAACACATACAAATAGTGAGTCAATCCTAAAGGAATAATACTGTCATCACATATTAAGGATTCACTTGGAGATGGATGTTTTCCAACAGAAAGTAACAAAATTCTTTCCCTGAATATCAGGAGGAGCAGCAAAGTGAAACTCACCAGAACTGTGTCAGTTTCACCCTGCTGCTCCTCCTCTTGACATCCTGCCAAATGCTGAACAGGTGCAGACCTAAGGGAAAAAGCAGAAACAGACAGGGGGGGGAAAAAAGGAAAGGGGACTAGCCAGCCCACCCAAATATCATTTCCTGCCAGCATTTCAGAGTTCTGAACCAAATATATTTCCTGATTTATTAGATTTCGGAAATCTGCATAAGTAATATATCTAGGTAGATTATCTCTAAAGATCTCTTACCAATTAAAGACCCTGTGTTCAGTAACTCAGTTACTAGATGTGAGATTTCTGTGTTTTTCAGAAAATTTTATTTTTATTAAAACAGGGTAAAAAAGTGTCAGGAAAACATCTAATAAAGTAAATGGTTAAAAAAGAAAATCTTTATTAAAAATCTATAGAACTTGAAAGAGGCTTTTTAGTTCTTCATTTCTTCCTATACAGATTACATATATCAGTAGATCTTCTCCCAATACCTTGCGCAAATCAGAGTTCTTAACAAAACAGATGGTTAAGAAGTATACTACTATAAATGATTAGGTATGCCACTTAGAAATGATCAGGTATACCACTTGAAATGATTAGGGCATACCATTATATCACTGTAAATTAAGACACAAAACAAGAGAAGAAAATAGTCAATCTGAATCCTTGAGGAATAGAAAGTTGAATTATTAAATTCCCCAACTTTTTCAAATGTCAATTTTAAAAGGCTAACATATTTGGTGTCAAAGACCATTTTGATAAATGGTTACTCTTTTAGAAAGAGAATTTTTAAGAAATAGCATGTACCTAGTATAAAGTCTAACCATTTGTCAGAAAATGAAAATATGTTTTTAGAAGAACCAAGCAGCTTTGTTTGATACTGTAAATCCCATTTTGAAGACGTAGGCACATAAACTCAGTTAAAACATAGGGGAATATCCACTTCTTCAAACCACAGTCTAACCTGTTCTGTGATGTTTAATAGGTGCCTAACCTGCTTTCAGCTCCAACTACCCCATAAAGATTTCTTGTCTCGACCAGCAGGGCTGAAGACATTTTTGTATAAGTTGACTTAAACCACAGTCTATCAGTCAGCTTTGACCACAGCAAAAACAGGCTCTGCGATTGCTAGAAAAGAAATTCATACTTGATAATTATCTACCCAAGAAATTCATACTTGAGAAATTCATACTTGAGAACTGACTTAAGAAAACCCTGAACAGATCATACCTGTATATATCATACTTAAATTTCAACCTTGTTAATTTATCAAACCTTTCAGATCAAAAACAACTTCCTTTTGGGAGGAAAATGGAGGGGGATGAAAATGATCCTCAGAAAAGTAGTTAACTCTTAATTAGGTAATTGTTCTCCAAAAACCTCAAAATCATTTCTTTCCACTTCTTTTATTAATTCTCATATTTACCTTAAACAAGGTCCACATTTTTCAAATAAAAATTAAATCATAAGACCACTGCAAAACCCTAAACTACTCTTAAGGTACCTCTTATCCTATCTAACTTTATTTCCCTTTTACAGACACTTACTCCAATGAATATAAACCATTTCCAATGTTACAATCATAGGACCTTTCCTTTCATGAGTGTAACCACTGCATCTGAATGAACAATTTAATTTCATCTTCAAACTATATTAAGTTCCTGCATTCCTTTCTAATATGATCCACAACATTAGCTATCAATATCTTATGAGGGAGTATATCATACTGAGTTTTCAGAAAAGAAAGGCAGCATTTTAGCCATTTTTAAATGATCATTACAATCTGATCTTGATGCTCTAGAAAAGGTAAACATTTAGAGTTCGATCCACCTAAGCAAAAAAAAAAAGGGGGGGTACCAAACACTGGATGCACATCTTCATTTGTCAAAGGGGTTCACAACTGCTATATAAATCTAAGGTATTTTATTACGTCTTGACAATAAAACTGGCTGTCAAAACAAGCTTTTAATTTAACCCTAGAGTTTTGCTTATCAGTTGACAGAAGATATAAAGAAGTCCAAAGCATGGGAAAAGTAGTTACTAGGTATACAAAGAAACTTTCAGATGGGAAATATTCAGTTATAAAGTTATGACATAATCAGTTTTAGAGCTAAAATGGACCTTAAAAATTATGTATATAATCTAGGGACAATCATGCAACTCTTTATCTCTAGATCAAGTAATTTCGAGCCCCATGTTGGGTAGAGAGATTACTTAAAAAAAAAAAAAACCTTTAAAAAATTATGTGAATAATCTAATCCTGTTGTTTTAGAAATGAGAAAATGAAAAGGCATAAAACCATCCAGAGACAGAGCCAGAATTAGAACTCAGGTTTCCTGACTGTCAGTGTTCTTTCTACTCTGTGACTTTTATAATTTCTTCCTTTTTATGATTGCTCTATTTGGAATTATGAGGTCTATTTTAAATTAAATTAATGTATCAGTTCCTGATTTATTCATAGAGTATCAAGTATTTTCTTTTCAGTATTTTCATTTTTATTCCTAAAGTTTTCCAACTAATACCACTTGTCCTATCATGTTACCCCAAAACAGGCATCACTCATAATATATATAGCAAGGGGCAAATAGATTCTTAAAAACATGACCCAATTCCCCCATCAACTTAGTGAAAAAACTGGTACAATCTTCTTTAAGAAAATAATTTTTCGGGGCGCCTGCGTGGCTCAGTCAGTTAAGCGTCTGCCTTTGGCTCAGGTCATGATCTCAAGGTCCTGGGATCAAGCTCCGCATCAGGCTCTCTGCTCGGCGGGAAGCCTGCTTCTCCCTCTCCCACTCCCCCAGCTTGTGTTCCCTCTCTCTCTGTCAAATAAATAAAAATAAAAAAATCTTAAAAAAAAAAAGAGGGTGCCTGGGTGGCTCAGTTGGTTAAGCAACTGCCTTCGGCTCAGGTCATGATCCTGGAGTCCCGGGATCGAGCTCCGCATCAGGCTCCCTGCTGAGCAAGGAGTCTGCTTCTCCCTCTGACCCTCCCCCCTCTCATGTACTCTATCTCATTCTCGCTCTCAAATAAATAAATAAAATATTTAAAAAAATAAATAAAACAGTAGAAATTTAAAAAAAAAGAATAATTTTTCCAGGAAGAGTGACTATCAACAAAAGGATTTATTTATAACATATCTACTACCTGTATTCTCATACCTTTATGTCTCTGAGGGCTGACCACCTTATGGTATAATGTTTGACATCTGGATTTTGGTCTTAGTATAATATGTTTGACATCTAGATTTTAGCCTTTATAATATTAACCTTATTTCATTTGTATGTTGACTATATCATGTTGAATGTATCATCCATAGTCAAGAAACTAATTTTAACAAACATTTGATCAATTCAACTGTAATGTCTCCAAAAAATATTATCCTCTAATATAGGTACTCCCTACTGTAAAATGGAGGCGTTCTTTAAAAGATATCCAGAGAGGGAAATTCTCCTTATCAAGACCTACTGATAAACTTACTTATTGTTATTATACTTGACCCTTAAACAACACAGGTTTGAACTGCCCGGGTCCACTTAACTTGGATATTTTTCGATAAATACAATATTGTAAATGTATTTTCTCTTACTCGTGACTTTCTTCATAATGTTTTCTTTTCTCTAGCTCACTTTATTGTAAGAATACAGTACATAATACATATAATGTACAAAATACGTGTTAATCAGGGCGCCTGGGTGGCTCAATTGGTGAAGCATCTGCCTTCGGCTCAGGTCATGATCCCAGGGTCCTGGAATCAAGCCCCACATGGGCCAGGAGCCCACTTCTCCCTCTCCCTCTGCTCCTCCCCCCATGCTCATGCTCTCTCTCCCACACTCTGTCTCAAATAAATATATAAAATCTTTTTTTAAAAAATGTGTGTGTTAATCAACTATTTATCTTATTAATAAGTCTTCCAGAGAACAGGAGGCTATTAGCAGTAAAATTTTAGGGGAACCAAAGGTTATACAAGGATTTTCAACTGCACAGGAGGTTGGTACCCCTGAACCCCACATTGTTCAACAGTCAACTATATATATTACACTAAGCTCAACTGCCCATTTTTATTTCAATTCCTCCAAATTACTTGATGCTTTCCCATATAAAGAGATAAAAACACATGAAATTACTAAACAGAAATTACCCATGAGGACTCTCAGAACCACAGGCCCAGGTGAGGATTCTATACTACCTTGGTCTTTTCTTTTTCGAGTCTCTCCAAAGATAATATACTCTCTTATCCCTCTACTCCATGCTAAGAATTACACAAATCCTCAAATATTACCAGTGATTACTTCTGAGAGTTATGATTATGAGTGATTTTTACATTTTTTTAATTTTCCATCCATTTCTATAATGAGCTTCTATACTTTTATAATCATAGCAAAATGTTTTTAAAATGTTATTTTTATACAGAATAAAGAGAACTTTACTGAAAATCAAAAAATGAATATACACTTATTTTTTGACATTAAGAAATAAAACATGAGTTTGGGAATTATCCCAAAGAATTCCCAAATTAGAAAAAGACATACTAATAGACATGATTCACACCTGTTTTTCAGTGGTTTTCTTTCTAACTTCTGCCCTCTCTTCTAATTCTTCCAATTCATTATCCTCAGTATCAAGATCATCGTCATCATGTTCATCATCATCATCAAACTCCTCTTCATCATCAAAACCCTCTTCATCATCATCTTCTATTTCAGCTCCAGAATCTTCATCATCATCATCGTCGTCGTCATCATCGTCATCGTCATCATCATCTTCCTCTTCTTCCTCTTCTTCTTCTTCATCATCTGTTGCATCTCCTGTTTTACCTTCCATATTACTTAGGTCTGAAATCAAAAGTGCCTGCAAGCCATTCCGTAATTTGATATATCTAAAGAAAGAAAAAAAGTCACAAAACATTTTGAGTCAGCTATTCATTACACACACCAACACAAATGATCATTTTAGCAGAATAAAAAAAAAAAAAGTACATACACATACACACACCCCCAACACTATGTTTACATTAAATACAACTAATTGTTTCTGCAGAGGGGAAACCTCAAAAGCTTATCAGTTTCGGAGTAGCTAAAGAGAAAAGATAAGAGTTCATTGTATTTTTTAATTCTGAACTATGAAAATACATTTACCTGTTCAAAAACCAAAATTTAGAAGTTAAACAGACAACAAGCCCACAACTCAGCCTCCTTTACTATTTCTTTAATTTATAAGTACTTAACAATTTTATCACACCAGAAGATTCAACCTAACAGAAACATATCACTCAATACACAGAGCAGTCAGGTCAGCTTAAATATTAAAGCAAAATCTCATATATTTGAACTCTGTTCCTTCCCTTTGGTACAATGTATTTGATATTTTATACCAGTTTCTAGAACTGCTTTTATGAACTTAAAAAAGTAGCTACATCTCTAAGAAAACTAAATCCCACAGTCTGGTAGCCTAGCAGGAAAATGACTATCCTATTAGTAAAACTGCTGTGCCAGTTTGATGACAGGGTGCCTACTATAAACTTCTCCTGTTTATACTTATTCTTTCGTGTGTTATTCAATAGCATTTACTCAGCAGCCTTTACTATATCAGCTACCATACTACATTTAGAGTAAAGTTAATAAAACCACATTTCTCACCACCAGGCATTCACTGTCTAGTAAAATATGATGCAATTAAGCCAGTACAATCCAGAATGATAGCACTAAACATGTTAGAAAGAAAGAAGCAATAGGGAAGCCCTTAAAGCAAGGTACACTTAACTTGAGCCTTCAAGATGAAAAAAGTTTGGAAAGGATATAAGTACTACAGCTCGGCGAGTTGTTCCTTTTTTCTCTCCGCTTTCATTTACAACTAATCGGACTTCCATAACTGAAAAAAAACTACCTCTGCACAGCAAACCAGGAAACCTGAGACATCCATCCATGTAACTCAAAGTGGGTAGATTGGGCCATGGAGAGGCTGTGGGAGCTAGTGTCAGCAGGTCCAGCAGCAGAACAGCACAATGTTGCTGGCAGAAGAGACAGAGGGTCAAGGTGGTGGGTGGAGGTCTGCCCAGCTGTGAATTCTGCAGCTGGAGGGACCCATTGCTCTGAGGAATAACAGCAATGACTGTAGGGAAGGAAAGAAAAGGGAAGTAGGCAAATAGCCAGGACTGAAAGAAAATGTCTCCTGTTGTGTGTCCTGGGTTCAGGCAAGGAGACTGCCCACAGACTCCTGGGTACCCCAACTGGAGGATCCTCCTACCAGGCTGTGGGCATACCCAAAGCCTCAAATGCTAAGTACACACCTCCCCCCCACAATGCCTCCCTCCTGCCTTCTTTTCTTCCTTCCTCCCTCCCTCCTCCCCTTCCTTCCTTCTCTCTTTCTATCATCTGCTTCCAACCTTAGCAATAAATCAGCTCTGGTGTACTATAGTGCCACCTTCTGGAAAACAAAAAGAAGGCTCCTAATTTACCGCTGTTAAACTGTTAAAATCAAAGTAAACAAAACCTTGCCTAAATAAGAAAGGTGTTTGCTACTTAAGTGCTGCAGCAGAAGCACTTTTCATCAAACACCATCAAAAAACATAATATTTTTTTAAGATTTTTTATTTATTTGACAGAGAGAGACACAGCGAGACAAGGAACACAAGCAGGGGGAGTAGGAGAGAGAGAAGACTCCTGGCTGAGCAGGGAGCCAGATGCAGGGCTCGATCCCAGGACCCTGGGATCATGACCTGAGCCGAAGGCAGACGTTTAACGACTGAGCCACCCAGGCAACCCTAAAAAACATAGTATTTTATCACAAAAAGGAAATGACAATTTTCTTGCAACTGAACCCAAAGACATGGAATATTGCAATCTAACTGATAAAGAATTCAAAATATTATAAAGAAATTCAACAAGCTACAAAAAACTCAGGCAATACAATGATCTCAGAAGATAATGAATGAACATAAGGAGTACTTTACCAAAGAGACCAAAATTCTTCAAAAAAAAAAAAAAATCCAGAGCTGAAGAAATCAATTAATCAGGTATGAGAATGCACTAGAAATTGAGCAGAGAGATGAAGAGAGAATTAACAAGCTGGAAGATAGGAATCTAGATATGATTCTGGTGGAAAAGAAGAGAGAACTTAGATTTTTTAAAAGTGATGAAAACTATTAAACTTCATTAGAAAAGCCAACATAAGAATAATGCGTATTCCAGAAAAAAAGGAGAGGTTTAGGTGCCAATGAGTTTATTTAACAAAATAATAGCTGACAACTTCCCAAACCTGGAAAAGAAACTGGATATACAAGTCTACAAAGCCAACAGAATACCTTATTATCTCAATGCAAAAAGACCTTCTCCAAAATATATTAAATCTGTTGAGGAGCACCTGGCTGGCTCAGTCAGTAGAGCATGTGACTTACTTGATCTCAGGGTTGTGAGTTCAAGCCTCATGTCTGGCATAGAGATTACTTAAAAATAAATCTTTAAAAAAAATTGTTTTTAAATAATAAAACTGCCGGGCGCCTGGGTGGCTCAGATGGTTAAGCGTCTGCCTTCGGCTCAGGTCATGATCCCAGGGTCCTGGGATCGAGTCCCGCATCCGGCTCCCTGCTCAGTGGGGAGCCTGCTTCTCCCTCTGCCTCTGTCTCTTATGAATAAATAAATAAAATTTTTAAAAATAAAACTGCTGTAAGCCAATGATAAAAAAAAAAAAAGCAAGGTAGCTAGGGAAAAGAAAGACAGTAACCTTACAAAGGAACCCACATTTGGCTATCAGCAGATTTCTCATGCGAAAATCTACAGACCAGGAGAGAATGGAATTACATATTCAAAATGTTGAAAGATAAAAACTGTCAGCCAAGAATACTCTATATGCCAAACTTATCCTCTAGATATGAAAGAGAAATAAAGGCTTTCCCAGACTAACAAAAGCTAAGGGAGTTTACCACCAGGAGACCCACTATACTTGCCTTAAAAGAAATGTTGAAAGGAGCTCTTCAAGCTGAACAAAAAGACCTATGTACACTAAACTATAATTAAGGTGATACAAAGAATTAGAAAACTGATCCTTTTTTAGAATATGTTAAACTCTTAATTATAACACAAAAATTAAAGGAAAAGAACATTAAAAATAACTACAGCTATTATAATTAAGTAAAAAAACTACAACATAAAAAGATAATTTGTGATATCAAAAATATAAAAAGGGAACAGTAAAATGATGGAAATTTTATAGACAAATGAAGATAAACTGGTATCAGAAGAAAAAGGACTATTTTATCTATGAAATATTTTTTCTTTCATAATTAAGTTTTTACTGATTATTCTAAGGATCAGGTCAGACATTTCAATTTGTACAATTCTTAACATACGTACCAAAAATCTAAAAAATCATGCAGTTGTGATTCTTTTCCAAAAGTTATTCCAGTGACCTTCCAGCTTAAAATTTGGAGGCAAATTTTCCTTAACAGCATTTCAAGTACCAATATCATCAAATGTTGATACACTGTTACATTAAGTCCCATTAATTCACAATTTAGTATCATATACACTACACACTCAAATTTTTAATCTTGCACAGCACATTAATAAAGTTACTAGAAAAACCGGACTACCACAACCAAGATGTTAAAGAGAGTACAAAATTCTGACAGGGAGGGGCGCCTGGGTGGCTCAGATGGTTAAACATGTGCCTTCGGCTCGGGTCATGATCCCAGAGTCCTGGGATCGAGCCCCACATCGGCGGGCTCCTGGCTCAGCGGGGAGCCTGCTTCTCCCTCTCCCCCTGCTCATGCTCTCTCTCTCTCTCTCTCTCTGTCTCTGTTCCTCAAATGAATAAACAAAAAAAAAATCTTAAAAAAAAAAAAAAAATTCTGACAGGGAGAGCCAAGATCAAGGAGTAGTTTTCTTTAGGAAACAATTCTACCAAAAACAATGTGGGAAGAGAAGTAATTTAAAATGTTCAAGATAGGGGCACCTGGGTAGCTCAGTCGGTTATGCATCTGCCTTTGGCTCAGTCATGGTTCCAGGGTCCTGGAATTGAGCCCTGTATCGGGATCCCTGCTCCAAGCGAAGCCTGCTTCTCCCTCTCCTACCCCCCCTGCTTGTGTTCCCGCTCTCGCTGTGTCTCTGTCAAATAAATAAATAAAATCTTTAAAAAAAAAATTGAAACGCCTAGGCGGCTCAGTCAGTTAAGCATCTGCCTTCAGCTCAGCCCAGGATCCTGGGATCGAGTCCCGCATCGGGCTCCTTGCTCTGCGGGGAGGCTGCTTCTCCCTCTGCCACTCCCCCTGCTTATGCTGTTCACTCTCACTTTCTCTCTCTGACAAATAAATAAAATCTTTAAAAATAAATAAATTAAATAAATAAAAAATAAAAAAATTGATGTTCAAGACATGTTAAATGCACAACTGCCCCCAAATTGCCATTTAGTATGTTTGGTACTATAGTAAATAAAAACAACCCCATCTATGGAATGTTGAGCTGATACCCAAGACAATCAAGGCCTCCCACATTCAATATCCCACTATTATTTTCTGGTTGTACCAAAAAATAAGCAACCAGCAAATGATTTCACATCTTAAAAAAAAAGCATTTACACTTAAAAAATGGGATGAGGTGGGATTCCCTCCTTCTTAAAAATATTTCTAGGGATGCCTGGGTGGCTCAGTCAGTTAAGCATCTGCCTTCATCTCAGGTCATGATCCCAGGGTCCTGGGATCGAGTCCCACATCAGGCTCCTTGCTCAGCAAGGAGCCTGCTTCTCCCTCTGCCTGCCTCTGTCTCTCTCTCTCTGATAAATAAATAAAATCTTAAAAAATATATATTTAAAAAAAATATTTCTAGAGCTACTAAAAAACTTGCATTTATAAAACAGTTGATAAAAATATTCCTCGGGGGTGGCTGGGTGATAGACATTGGGGAGGGTATGTGCTATGGTGAGCACTGTGGATTGTGCAAGACTGTTGAATCACAGATCTGTACCTCTGAAACAAATAATGCAATATATGTTAAGAAAAAAAAAGGAAGAAGATAGCAGGAGGGGAAGAATGAAGGGGGGAAATCGGAGGGGGAGATGAACCATGAGAGATGATGGACTCTGAAAAACAAACTGAGGGTTCTAGAGGGGAGGGGGATGGGAGGATGGGTTAGCCTGGTAATGGGTATTAAAGAGGGCACGTTCTGCATGGAGCACTGGGTGTTATGCACAAACAATGAATCATGGAACACTACATCAAAAACTAATGATGTAATGTATGGTGATTAACATAACAATAAAAATTTTTAAAAAATATTCCTCAGGGCACCTGGGTGGCTCAGTTGGTTAAGCGTCTGCCTTTGGCTCAGGTCATGATCCCAGTGTCCTGGGATTGAGCCCCGCATTGGGCTCCCTGCTCCGCAGGAAGCCTGCTTCTCCCTCTCCCACTCCCCCTGGTTGTGTTCCTTCTCTCGCTGTGTCTCTGTCAAATAAATAAAATCTTAAAAAAAAAAAAAAGAAACTCCTCTGGGGGAGCCTGGGTGACTCAGTCAGTGGGTTGAACTTCCGATTCTTTGGTTTGGCTGAGGTCATGATCTCATGGGTCAGGAGACCCAGCCCCCCTCCCCCCCAAACAGGCTCCTTCAATCTGCTTGAAGATTCTCTCCCTCTGCCACTCCCCCCAACTTGCATGTGCACATGTTCTCTCTCTCTCTCTCCCTGAAATAAATAAATCTTAAAAAAATATATATTCCCCTGGATTGTATGAGAGGGAGACAGGGACCACTGATAAGACATGGTATATGGTATCAAACAGACTTGGCTTTTTTCTCCTGCTTCATCTGAGGCTGGATGCTCCTCATTTTCAGTTTCTCCATTTTTCTGCAGATAAGTCTTCATTTCTTGGTTAGCCACTTCAGCCTGTTTTCCCTTTGCTCCCCTTCTCCCCTTTGTCTGCACTTTTTTGTCTGAAGATTTATCCTTTCCTGCTGCCTTTTTTGGCTTCATTTCCACTTCTGCAGGAGCAGGTTTAACTGACCACCTTGATGACCTCCTCTTGGGCTCCTCCTTTGCCAACCCCTCAGTGGAGCGGACCTTCCTCTTGAGTATCGTGGTGGGGCAGGTGTGCACCAGGTGCCTGCAGCCACAGGGGCAGAAATCTTTCTTGAAGCTGGGCTGCCTGGCCACTGCCACTCCTCCTGCCCTATCTATGAAATGTTTTATGTAAACCTCATGATAACCACAAAGCAAAAATCTACGCAGAGATACAAACATAAAAAAAAGGAGAGATTGAACAAATCACCATGGAAAACCACCAACTTACAAAGGTAGACATAAGCAGAAGGAAAAGGAAACAATGGAGAAACAAAATAACCAGAAGGCAAAAAAGATGACAGTAGTAAATCCTTACATATCAATAACCCCCCTAAAGGTAATGGATGAAACTCATCAATCAAAAGGCACAGAGTGGCTGAATGGATAAAAAAAAAAACAAGACCTGACTATATACTGCCTACAGGAGACTCATTTCAGCACTAAAGACACACATAGGTTAAAAAAACAAACAAAAATACCCACACAGGTTCAAAGTGAAACCAAAAGAAGGCAAGCATAGCCATACTTTCATCAGACAAAACGGACTTCAAAATAAAGTCATTACATAATGATAAAGGTGTCAGTTCATCAAGAAGATATAACAATCATAAACATATGTGCTCCCAACACTCAAGCAACAAAATATATCAAGCAAATAACAAATCTTAAGGGAAAAATAGACAACAATACAATAATTATAGGAGAATTCAATACCCCACTATCAGCAATGGGTAGATCATCCAGAGGGAAAAATCAACAAGAAATACTGGAATTAAACCACACTTAAGAACAAATGTACTGGGGTGTCTGGGTAGCTCAGTCAGTTAAGCATCTGCCTTCGGCTCAGGTCATGATCCCAGGGTCCTGGGATCGAGCCCCCACATCAGGCTCTTGCCTGGTGGGGAGCCTGCTTCTCCCTCTCCCTGCTGCTCTCCCTCTTGTGCTCTCTCTCTCTCACAAATAAAAAAAAACTTAAAAAAAAAAAAAGAACAAATGTACTCAATAGACATACAGAACATTCCATCCACTGCAGAAGAATACACATTCTTCTCAGGTGCACATAGAACATTCTCCAGGATAGATCATATGATAGGCTACAAAACAAATCTTAGCAAATTTAAGACTGCAATCATACCAAGTTATCTTCTTTGACCACAATAGTATGAAACTAGTCATCGACAACAAAAGGAAAGTGAAAAGATCTACAAATATATGGAAACTAAAAAAGACACATCTAAACAATTAGGTCAAAGGAAAAATCAAAAGAGAAAAAAGTATCCTAACACAAATGAAAATGGAAATATAACATAGCAAATATTGTGGGACACAGCAAAAGCAATTCTGAGAGTACAGTTCATAGCAATGAAGACATGTATTAAGAAATTAGAGGGGCACCTGGGTGGCTCAGTCAGTTAAGCATCTGCCTTCAGCTCAAGTCATGATCCCAGAGTCCTAGAATCAAGCCCCGTGTCAGGCTCCCTGCTCAGCAAAGTCTGATTCTCCTTCTCCCTCTGCACCTCCCCTCCTTGCATGTTCTCTCTCTCTCTCTCAGATAAATAAATAAAATCTTAAAAAAAAAAAGCAAAAAACCAAATGGAACTACATCACACCCAAAAGCATCTGTACAGCCCAAGAAACAACAATATGAAAAGACAACCTACAGAACAGGAGAAAATTTTTACAAACCATATATTGGATAAGGAGTTAATATCCAAAATATATAAAGAACATGGTCAATTTAATAACAACAAAAACAATTCAATTAAAAAATGGGCAGAACTAAATATACACTTTTCCAAAGAGAATATCAAAATGGCCAACAGACACATGAAAAGATGCTCAACATCATAGTTACCCAGGAAATACAAATCGAAACCACAGTAAGATATTACCTCACACCTGTTAGAATTGCTATCATCAAGAAGACAAGAGACAACAGGTGCTGATGAAAATGAAAAGAAAACCCTTAAACATTGTTGGCAGGAATGTAAATTGGTCCAACTACTGTGAAAAACAATGTGGAGATTCCTCAAAAAATTTAAAATAGATCTACCATGTGATCCAGCGTTTCCACCTCTGGGTATATACCCAAAGGAAATATAAACAGGAATTCGACAAGAAATATGCACTCCCATGCTTATTCCAGCATTATTCATAAAAGCCCGGATATGGAAACAACCCAAATGCCCAACAATGGATGAATGGATAAAGTAGATGTGGCAATATATACACAATGGAATATTTAGCCATGAGAAAGGACAAAATGGATAGACCTTGAGCACATTATGCTAAGTGAGATAAGTCAGACAGAGAAAAACAAGTTCTGCAGGGTATTACTTATATGTCCTATCTAAAAAAGTTAAACCTGTAAAAAAGAGAAAATGGTGGTTGCGAGGGGATGGGATGGGGTGGGAGTTAAGAAGAATGGTGTTTAAGGGTACAAACTTGTAACGAATAGTGAACAAGTCATAGAGATTTTATGCACAATATAATGAATATAGATAATACTCTACTATAATTATGTAATGTGATAAACATCACTATATCAGCAATATTTCAATATATAAATGTATCAAAGTAACATGCCTTACACCTTAAACTTACACAATGTTATGTGCCAAATTTATTCAATTTAAAAAAAAGAAAGTCAGGCTAGCAGAAACTGGAAAGAATAATATGCAAAGGAAGACAAGGAAAGGAGCCTCTGGTTTAAGATGAAAGACTGAACATACGGCTTTATCTCCTTTCATACCAAAAAATCACATGTAAATAACAAAAAAAAATTTGTGGTTATATTTTGTTTTGGTTTTGTTTGAGAATAAAATCATGACAGACTCAAAACAGAAAAGGACACTGTTAGCAGATCAGAAATTTTTAGGGAGCCTGAGTGGTTCAGTTGGTTAAGCATCCAATTCTTGCTTTTGGCTCAGGTCATGGTCTCAGGGTCGTGGGATTGAGCCCTGCGTCGGGCTCCATGCTCAGCACGGAGTCTGCTTGAGATTCTCTCTCTCTTTCTCTCTCTCTCTCTCTCTCCCTGTGCCTCTCCCTGTGCTTGCATGCGCCCTCTCTCTCTCTCTAAAATAAATACATCTTTTTAAAAAGTAGATATTTTTTAAAATAATAAAATAAATAAAACAGCACCACAATCTTTCTCCTCTCTTATCCTGCTTTAACTTTTTCACACCATTTATCAACACTTGGCTCCTTCCTTCCTTCCTCCTTCCCTTCCTTTCTCTTGTCTGCACCTTTAGAATATTAGCTCTGAGGGCAGAGCTATTCTTTTTCTTCACAGATATACCACAGCACCAGAGACATTGTTTGGCACTTCGGAAACATTTAAGAAATGTTTGCTGAATGAACAAAAAAAGGTTAATGCCTGATACATGATAGGTACTTAGTATCTGCTAAATGAAAATCTAACTCCTAGTTTTATAAAACTAAATAAACGTATGTGTGCACATGTACACATTAAATGTATATAAT
Source organism: Callorhinus ursinus (assembly GCF_003265705.2). NCBI lineage: Eukaryota > Metazoa > Chordata > Mammalia > Carnivora > Otariidae > Callorhinus > Callorhinus ursinus. Next base: position 60,470,058 of record NW_027397071.1, on the reverse strand, counting down.
GGTATCACAAAAGAATTAAAAGGATAGAAACCAAATATAACAGTCATATACAGAAAGAGAGGAATAAAAGTAGAACAGCATACAAAAGAACTTCCATGCTTTATAATTTCCCTATACTCCATAATTTCTGTACTTTTCCAAACTTTTGTAATAAAAGTATGTTAATTTATTTGTATAATAAAAGTAATTTAATAAAAATTCAAAACCCACTAGTTAACAAAATAAGAACAAACACACAAAGCCCTTGGCTTTATAGAGGGTTAACTTTCATAAATCAACATCAAAGCCATTTAAAGAGGCATGAAAAAAAATGCTCTTTATCATCACTTCTATTCAACATTGTATTGGGAGTCCTAGTCAATGAAAAACGATCCAAAATATAAATAAATAAATAAATAAGGCAAATATATTGAAGCAAAAACGATTCATTGTAAAATATATGATTACCTAGAGAATGCGAGAATTTAGAAAAACAAAACATGAACAAAAAGATCATGAACTTTCCTATATACCAAAGATAACCAATTTAAAGAAAGATTTTATTTATTTATTTGAGGGAGAAAGAATGAGAGAGAGAGAGAGAGCACATGAAAGGGGGGAGGGTCAGAGGAAGAAGCAGACTCCCCAATGAGCAGGGAGCCCGATGCGGGACTCGATCCTGGGACTCCAGGATCATGACCTGAGCCGAAGGCAGTCGCTTAACCAACTGAGCCACCCAGGTACCCTAAAATGAGATTTAAATATGGGACCCTATTCACAAAAACAACAGAAACTATAAAATACCTAAATATATACTTATTAACATTAGCTAACATACTAAATGTGTTAACTTACATGTCTCAACATGTCTTAATTTCATCCTCACAATAACCCAAGAGGAAATCTTGTTATTATTACTCCCATTTCATGGATGAGGAAACTGAAACACAAAAAGGGTTTTTCATTTGCCCAAGCTTAGCAGAGACTGAACCCAAGTAGCATGGCACTAGAACCCATTTTTTTCACTACTACTCAACACAATCAACATAAGGAAAACTAGAAAACTACAGAAGAAAATAGAAGACCTGACTAGTCATACCATACTGTTGAATGGGATGACCCAATATTGTAAAGATATAAATTCCTCCCCCAAATGAGTCTCTAAATTCAAGGCAATTCCAATAAAAAAAAAAAAAAACCAACAAGATTTTTTGTGGATCATAACATACACACTGACTCCAAAATTCATGTGAAGAGTCACATAAATGGCAAGAACATTTTGAAAATGGAAAACAATGAGGGGAAATGTCCTTACCAATTATAATAATATTTTTATTTTTAATTTTTTTAAAGATTTTATTTATTTATTCATTTGACAAAGAGAGAGAGACAGCAAGAGAGGGAACACAAGCAGGGGGAGTGGAAAAAGGAGAAGCAGGCTTCCTGCCGAGCAGGGAGCCAGATGTGGGGCTCGATCCCAGGATCCCAGGATCATGACCTAAGCCGAAGGCAGACACTTAACGACTGAGCCACCCAGGCACCCCTAAAAATACAAATTTTTAAATCAATTGAATTCAAACAGTATATTGGTATAGGAACACTTAGAGATCAATGAAAGGACATTCTAGAAACAGCAGTGTTTATAATACTGTTGCAACACCATTTACAATTCATTAATGATGCTAAAAAAACAGGGAATTCATTTGAGGGGAAAAAACATATCTACTTCCTCACGCTCAACACATAAATTTCAGAGATTATAGAGCTAAAAGGAAAATCTAAAAGTATTTTTTTAAGTATTTAAGAGGAAATCTTGTTATAATATTGGGGTGAAGAAAAATCTGTGCTCAACAAGACACAAAATCCAGAAGTTCATAAAGGAAAAAAATGGAAAGATTTCACCGTAATTTAAAACTTTCCTAAAACAAAGCATCATAAACAAAATCAAAGAGCAAACTGTATACAGGCATATCTCAAAGATGCTGCAGGTTCAGTTCCAGACTGCTACAATAAACCAAATATTACAATAAAGCGAGTCAAATGAACTTTTTGGTTTCCCTGTGTATATAACTTAATGTTTACCCCATACTGTCATCTATTAAGTGTGCAAGAGCATTATACCTAAAAAAAAAAAAAATACATACCTTAATTTAAAAGTACTTTATTGCTAAAAAATGCTAATCATCACCCATGGTTTCAGTGAGCCGTAATCTTTTTGCTGGTGTAAAGTCTTGCTTCAATGTCCACAGTTTCTGCCTGATGATGGTAGTGGTTGCAGAAGGATGGGTTGGCTAAGGCAATTTCTTAAAATAAGACAACAATGAAGTTGCCTCTGCATCAACTGACTCTTACTTTCACAAATAATTTCTCTATAGCATGCAATGTTCTTTGATAGCATTTTATCCACAGACTTTCTCTCAAAATTAATCTTCTTAAACCCTGATGCTGCTTTATCAACTAGGTTTATATAATATTCTAAATCCTTTGTTGTCCTTTCAGCAATCTTCATAGCATCTTCACCAGGAGTACAATCTATCTCAAGAAACCACTTTCTTTGTTCATTCGTAAGAAGCAACTCCTCAACCATTCAAGTTTTATCATGAGGTGGCAGCAATGCAGTCCCATCTTCAGGCTCCACTTCTAGTTATCTTCCTCTTTCCACCCATCTGCAGTTCCTTCCTCTACAGAAATCTTAAACCCCTCAAAGTCATCCATAAGAGTTGGAATCAACTTCTTCCAAACTCCTGCTCATGTATTTGCAGACAGTTTGACCTCTTCCCATGAATCACAAATGTTCTCAATGACATCTAGAATGGTGAATCCTTTCCAGAAAGTTTTCAATTTACTTTGCCCAGATCCATCAGAGGAATCACTATCTATGGCAGCTATAGCCTTACAAAATCTGCTAAATAACAAGACTTACAAGTCAAAATTATTCCTTGATACATGAGCTGCAGAATAGATGATGCTGTGTTGGTGGGCATGAAAACAACATTCATCTCATTGTACATCTCCATCAGAGCTCTTGGGTGACCAAATGCATTGCCAATGAGCAGTAATATTTTTAAAAATCTTTTTTTTTTTCTAAGCAGTAAGTCTCAACAGTAGGCTTAAAAATTAGTAAGCCATCTTGTAAATAGATGTGCTATCATCCAGGCTTTGTTGTTCCATTTATAGAGCAGAGGCAGAGTAGATTAAGCATAATTCTTAAGGGACTTACAATTTTCAGAATGGTAACTGAGAACTGGCCTCAATTTAGAGTCATCAGCTACCATTAGCTCCTAGCATGAATCAGCCTGTCCTTTGAAGCCAGGCACTGACTCCTCCTCTATAGCTATGAAAGTCCTAGATAGCATCTTCTTCCAACAGAAAGCTGTTTCATTTACACTGAAAATCTGTTGTTTAGTGTAGCCACCCTCTTTAATTATCTAAACTGGATCTTCTGGATAACTTGCTGCAGCTTCTACATCTTGCTGGTTCACCTTGTACTTTTTGCTTTTTTAAGGTATGTATGTATGCATGTGTGTGTGTGTCTGTTTGAAAGAGGGCGAGCAAAAGAGAGAGCATGAGCAGGGAGAGGCAGAAGGAGAGAGAGAAGCAGACTCCCCAGCAGGGAGCATGGACGACGACACAGGGCTCAATCACAGGACCCTGGGACCATGACCTGAGTGGAAGGTAGACATTTAACCAACTGAGCCACCAGGCGCCCCTTCACCTTGCACTTTTATCTTATGGAGACAGTTCCTTTCTTTAAATCTCATAAACCAACCTCTGCTAACTTCAAAATTTTCTTTCGCAGCTTCCTCACCTCTCTCAGCCTTTATAAAATTGAAGAGAGTTAGGGCCTTGTTCTGGATTAGGCTTTGATTTAAGGAAATAATATTCATCCAGAATACTCAAACTTTCTCCATATCAGGCTGTTTTGCTTTCTTATCAACCTTTCATTTGTGTATTCACTAAGTAGTACTTTTAATTGCATTCACAACTTGGCTAACTGGCTCAAGAAGTCTAGCTTCCAGTCTATCTCAGCTTTTGACATGCCTTCCTCACTAAAACTGTTTCTAACTTTTGGTTTAAAGTGAGAGACAAAGGACTCTTCCTTTAACTTGTACACTTTGTTCATTGTAGAGCTATTAATTGGCCTAATTTCAATATTGTTGTATCTCAGGGATATGTTAAAAGAGTGTTCACTGAAGCAATGTTTGATAGAGAAAAATTGGACATCACCCAAATGTCCACAGATAGATGAATGCGCAATAAATTTCCTATAGCCAGCCATAACATAGCATACTATATAGCCTTTAAGACCTCATTTTCATATATAGTGAGAACATAGTGACACAGCTTCCAGCCTTAAATTGCTATTTCTAGGTCTAAATAGATAGTGCTAAATCATTTTAGGTCAAAAGAGGATACTTGGGGTGCTAACTTTGTAATTACATAACTTGTCATTACTTCCCCCCCAAACTATGTAGCCTCAAATATTTATATGTATATAGGATGTCACTCTTTCTCTAAGAAGACTTCTCTTCCTCTAGCTTATTCAATCTGTCTTCCTTTATTTGGTTTCATTCTCCCATTGCTCCTGTACTGACATGAAAGACCAAAGCAGATTTTGCAAACCATGTCCAAGAATCAAGAGTATGGTATTATTCTCTCTATAATAAAGTATCCAACCATGCATTTTTATTTGTTCCTTAACAAGCTAACTTTTTGTGAAGAAATCCACTTTCAGTCACTAAAATTACCAGTTAAAAGCTCACATATTTTTCCCTCCCCCCACCCACTTTTTTTCCCTCTCCCCCCCTCCAAAAGCTCACATATTTAAATCCAAAAATACTTGAGACCACATGGTGGAGATGGGGAGGGTGGTGACAAGTTACATAGTTACAAAGTAAGCCTTCCCAAATACCCTCTTTTAACCTAAACAGATTTAGCACTGTCTAGATCTGGAATTAACAATTTAAGTCTAGTGCCTCAGTCATTAATTACTCTACAGCACATTTGGAATTTTAGACATCTTTGCAGTTTAAAACTGCAGGCCTGGCTCAAGAAATCAATAAAGGCATTAAGTATTGTTATGCCCATAAAAGCTTTAAAAAATCAAACCCCGGGGCGCCTGGGTGGCTCAGTCGGTAAGCAACTGCCTTCGGCTCAGGTCATGATCCCGGGGTCCTGGGATCAAGCCCCACGTCAGGCTCCCTGCTGAGTCTGCTTCTCCCTCTGCCTGCAGCTCTGCCTACTTATGCTCTAATAAATGGATAAAATCTCAAAAAAAAAAAAAAGAATACTGGGGGGGTAGGGGGATGGGTTAGCCTGGTGATGGGTATTAAAAGAGGGCACGTACTGAATGGAGCACCGGGTGTTATACGCAAACAACGAATTGTGGAACACTACATCAAAAACTAATGATGTATGATGATTAACATAATAAAACAAAAAAATGTAAAAAAATCTGTTCTTAAAAAAATAAAATAAATAAAAATTAAAAAAATAAAAAATTCAAATCCCTGTTTAGCGCTTTGCCTATAATTCTAGGCCAGCTGCAACTCTGAAGTTAAAACAGCCCACACACTAAAGCTGATATGACCTGCCTGAGTCAACTAAGGCCTTCTTGCCCAAGCTGCATCAGTTTAAAGCTAACCATACTGGGGCGCCTGGGTGGCTCAGTCGTTAAGCGTCTGCCTTCAGCTCAGGTCATGATCTCAGGGTCCTGGGATCCAAACCCGCATCAGGCTCCCTGCTCAGCAGGAAGCCCACTTCTCCCTCTCCCTCTGCTCGTATAAATAAAATAAAAATAAATAAATAAAAATAAAGCTAACCATACAACAGTTTAAAAAAAAAAAAAAACCTGCATGGTACAACATAGTTCCTGCAAATAACCAAGCTCAAAAAACCCACATCTCCTTACTTGTTAAAACATAATACCAAGCCACCCCATTTAAGACTCACCAGAAGTACATTTGGCTCCCTAAATGGCAGTCCTTCCCCATTTCTCAAGGTTCCTTTGCTATGGAACAGCTGTTAGGTTATTAGGTGTGACTGATCATTTTAATAATGGCCCCAATTATTAACCTGACTAATCTTCCCACAAGACTTAGAGACTATTTCTCTCGATCCCTTGAATCTAGGCTAGGTTTGTACATTTTGTCCTATACATTGTGGTGAAATTGATGTGTGAGTCCTGGAGTCTAGGCCTCAAGATGTCTTGCAGCTTCTGCCTTTATTCTCTTGGGACTCAGTTGTCACCTAAAGTAATACAAGCCACACTGAATAAGGAGAGATTGTGAGTAGAGAGAAGTTCCACTTGTTGTCCTCACCAAGGCCCAAACATGTGAGTGAAGCCACCTTAGGTACTCTAGCTCCAGCCAACCCACCAAATGAATGCAGTCACACAAGTGACCCCTGGCACAAAAAGTACCTAGTTATCCCATAGAATTTTAAGAAATAATAAATCATTGTTGCTTTGAGTTACTTAAATTGTGAGGTAGATTGTTACACAGCAATACTAACATACTAGAAGAATGCAAATGGTTGAGCAATACCATTTCTGGATATATATCCAAATGAATTTAAAGCAGGGACTCAAATACCTAAAAGGTGCAAACAACCCAATGTCTATCAACAGATGAATGGATAAACAAAATGTGGTATATACATACAACGGAATATTATTCAGCTCTAAAAAGGAAGGAAAAATCGGGACCCCTGGGTGGCTCAGTTGGTTAAGCATCTGCCTTCGGCTCAGGTCATGATCCCAGGGTCCTGGGATCGAGACCCGCATCGGGCTCCCTGCTCAGTAGGGAGCCTGCTTCTCCCTCTGCCTGCCACTACCCCTGCTTGTGCTCTCTCTCTCTCTTTCTCTGACAAATAAAATCTGAAGAAAGAAAAGAAAAGAAAAAGAGAGAAAAAGAAAGAAAGAAAGAAAGAAAAAAAAAATTCTGACATATGCTACAACATGGATGAATTCTGAAGATAGGCTAAATGATGTAAGCCAGATACAAAAGGACAAATATTGTATGATTTCACTTATATGAGTTACCCAAAGCAGTCATATTCACTGAAAGAAAGAACGATAGGGGGGCACCTGGGTGGCTCAGTCGTTAAGCATCTGCCTTCGGCTCAGGTCATGATCCCAGAGCCCCACATCAGGCTCCCTTCTCAGCGGGAAGCCTGCTTCTCCCTCTCCCACTCCCCCTGTTTGTGTTTCCTCTCTCAATGTCTCTCTCTCTAATAAATAAATAAAATCTTAAAAAAAAAAAAAAAAGAAAGAAAGTAGAATGATAGTTGCCAGGGGTTGGGAGGCAATATTTTCTTTTTTTTTTTTTTTAAAGATTTTATTTATTTATTTGAGAGAGAGTGAAAGCAAGAGAGATTGCAAGTCAGAGGGAGAAGGTGACTCGCCACTGGGCAGAGAGCCCAATGCGGGGCTTGATCCCAGGACCCTGAGATCATGACCTGAGCTGAAGGCAGACGCTTAACTGACTGAGCCACCCAGGCGTCCCTACAAGAATATTTTCAAAGAGGCTGAGAAAACATGAATGTACTACAACTGGAAGTGTAATCTAATACATATTACCACCACTGTTGGTAAAAATTTGGAGCAGAAAAAAAGGTTTAGTAGGACAAATTTACCCTTTGTGAGGTGTTTCAAAGCCTATGATTATTCATTGTCTTATTCATCAGCAGTACTTTACAGAAAATATTTGAATCTATCATGTATTAGTGAGACAGTAGTGTCATTTACTCTTGTAGACTTTACAATGATCAGTTCTGTTAATTTTTTTTTTCAGAAACAGAAGCTGAATATCTTGAATTACCTTACTATAGAGAGGTCTGATGGCTTAGCAATGGGAACACTTTATTGCAATTGAGTTCCAGGACAAGATTGAAATTTTTCTGAAAAAGAACAGCCTTCAACCACTACTGTCAAACACCAAATGGCTTTGGAAATCAGCTTTTGCTGAAGGCCCCATAGTGTTTCTTAATGAATTCAACCCAAAATTACAAAATAGCACTTATGCAAAACATCTTATGGTAAAGTCATTTCAACAACAACTAATTTTATCTGAATCACCCGTAATGGCAAGCTGCTTTATTCACTTCCTGTGCTGTCAAAAGTTAAAACAAGAAGCCATATCTCCATTCCAACACAAATTTCCAACAGTTATGTTTTCCAAGCAAACTATAGATCCAGCAAAGTTTTTCAGATCTTGGTACAAGCACAAAGGAAATTTCCATATTTCAAAGTCCTTTTAACTGTGCAAAGACTCCATCTAATTGAGGAGTTTCCACCTAATTTTCAATCAGAAGTGATTAATCTACAATGTAACGACATGCAAAAGGGCAAAAATATCACAAGAATCTAACAGAATTCTTTATTTTTTTTTTAAGATTTTATTTATTTGACAGAGAGAGAGATAACGAGAGCAGGAACACAAGCAGCAGGAGTGGGAGAGGGAGAGCAGGCTTCCCGCTGAGGAGGGAGCCCGATGTGGGACTTGATCCCAGGACCCTGGGATCATGACCCGAGCCGAAGGCAGATGCTCAATGACTGAGCCACTCAGGAGCCCTCTAACAGAATTCTATAAATGCTTTCCAAGCAAAGAATATGCTAAATTAAAAGCATACACTCAATGGACTGATATTCAGTATTTGGCAGTACCTGTCAGGATGAAAACACATTTTCAAAGATGAAATAAGTCAAGTCTCATTACAAATCAGTATTAACAGATGAACAGTTGCAATCAACTTTGATAATGAGATGAACCCCCCCAAAAATGTTATCCCAATAAAAAGAATTCCAGTCTTCTCACTAGTTAATCTGTATTATCAATAAAGTACTATTACAGGGTGCCTGGCTGACTCAGTCAGTTAAGTGTCTGCCCTCAGCTCAGGTCATAATCTCCAGATCCTGGGATTAAGCCCCAGATCAGGCTCCCTGCTCAACAGGGAGTCTGCTTCTCTCTCTCTCTCTTTCACCCTCTACCCCTCCTCCCTGCTTGTTTTTTCTCTCTCTCTCAAATAAATAAATAAATCTTTTTTTTAAAAGTACTGTTACTATATCTTGAACTTAATAAAAATTTTATTTAAAATTTGCAGAAATCTAAAAAAACTGCAGAAATTTGTTTTCTTCCTTGTTATAGAAGTACCTACATAATATCTTTAATTTTGCCTCTTGACTGACAAAGCCTAAAATGTTTGTTATATAGGCCTTTAGAGAAAACATTTGGTGACTTCTGGGATGCAGACTTCAAAAGGTGTGCTTGGACAACTGGTTGTATGTATTTATACAACAGTAATAAAATGAGATCCATACCCAAATATAAAAAGCAAAACTGTAAAACTTGTAGCAGAAAATAAATCAGATGAAAAAGCACAAAACACAAAGATGAAAAAAATCTGATTAAATTTTAAGACTTTATAAACAAAGGGTGAAGGAAAGCTATATAGACTTAGAGAATATATCTGTGATTCTTATAACCAGTAAAGGATTCAAAATATATAAAGTCTTACAAGTCAATTTTAAAGAGGAAAAGAAATAACACCTGCCCCTAAAATGGGCAGTTCATAAAAGGAGAAATTCAAACGACCAGGAAACACGAAATAATGCTTGATCTTATTAGTAATAAGAGAAAACACAAACAAAAGGACTTTTTAGAAGAGAAAAATAGGGGCACCTGGGGGCTCAGCTGGTTAAGCATCTGACTCTTGATTTCTGCTCAGGTCATGATACCAGGCTCATGACACTGAGCCCTATCCTGCGCTCTGCACAGGGAATGGAGCCCACTTAAGATTCTCTCTATCCCTTTGCCCCTCCCCCTCCACTCACGTGCTCACATGCTTGCTCTCTCTCTCTCTTAAAAAAAAAAATGAGAATCAAATTTTTTAAAAATCTAACAATATCAAGAGTTGGTAGAAAGGTACAGGACGAGGAACTCTAATGCTCTATTGGCATAAATGTAAAATAGTACAGCCAATTAGAAGAGTACTTTGGCTATACCTAGTTAAAAATGAGTTGTTTCACTTATAGGTATATAGATAAACTCTCAAATGTGTGCCCAAGGAGTCATGTATAAAATGTTCACTGAACACTGGGAACAAGTTAAATGTCCAACAATCAGAGAAAAGATAAATGGGGGCATAACATAAAAAAATAACAAAAATATTGGGAATAGGGCACCTGGGTGGATCAGATGGTTAAGCATCTGCCTTCGGCTCAGGTCATGATCCCAGGGTCCTGGGATCAAGTCCCCCATTCTTCCTCTGCCTCTCTCTCTCTCTCTGTCTCTTATGAATAAATCTTTAAAAAAAAAAGTGGGAATAATCTAAATGACCAATAATAAGAAAACAGATAAATTATGATGTATTCATACAAGATATTACTAAATAGCATTTAACAGAGTATTATACTTATTAGCACTGACAAATCTCAAAAGCAATGTTAAACCAAAAAAAAAAAAAGCAGGTTATGAGACATCTAATATTACAATTTCTATTTATATGTCTTAAAACAATATATACTGTTTACAGATAAATGCATTTTTGATAAAAAGTATAAAATAAACATAGGAATGGTATACATTTATATATCTATTTTTTTTAAAGATTTTTATTTATTTATTATTTGACCGAGAGAGGGAACACAAGCCGGGGGAGTGGGAGAGGGAGAAGCAGGCTTCCCGCTGAGCAGGGAGCCCAATGCGGGGCTCGATCCCAGGACCCTGGGATCATGACCTGAGCCGAAGGCAGATGCTTAACGACTGAGCCACCCAGGCGCCCCTATATATCTAATTTAGATAAAGATTAATACCGGGAAAAGAGGGTAGGAAATGAAATAGGAGGAGCAGTTATAAAGAATTTCAACTGTATTAGTACAGTTTTATTTCCTAAAAAAAATTTTTTTAGGGGCACCTGGGTGGCTCAGTCGGTTAAGGGTCTGCCTTTGGCTTGGGTCATGATCCCAGGGTTCTGGGATTGAGCCCCAAATCGGGCTCCCTGGCCTCAGCAGGGAGAGGGAGAGCCTCTGCCTCTCCCCCTGGCTTGTGCTCTCTCTCTTACAAATAAATACATTTCTAAAATAAAAGTGAGAAATGAAATGATTAAAAAAAAAGACTGAAGAACGTATCTTTATATAACAATCCGGCCAGAGGATTAAAGGATGAAAGAGTCAAGAGATGGAAGCAAGAATATGAGACAGGCACTAATCTAGGCACTGGGGATACAGCAGTGAACAAAACAAACTCCTTGTTCTCACATACCAGGAAATAATATCCAATGGCAATAAGTGCTATGAAGAAACATAACCGTAAGAAACAGTATAGGGGGTGCCTGGGTGGCTCTGATGGTTGAGCATCTGCCTTTGGCTCAGGTTACGATCCCGGGGTCCCAGGATGGAGTCCTGCGTGGGACTCCCTGAGCAGGGAGCCTGCTTCTCCCTCTGCCTCTGCCTCTCTCTCTCTCTCTCTGTCTCTCATGTATAAAAAAAAAAAGAGTATAGGGATTGGGAACCTGAGCAAAATTGTTACTTTATAAAGGATGCTATTTAAAGCCAATGAAACTGAATGAGATAACACAGAGAGCAAAGGAAAACAGGGAAAAGAAGAGGTCTGAGGACTGAGGCCTCAACACTCCAAAATTTAGAGGTCAAGGAGATAAGGAGGAATCTTCAAATGAGGCAGAAAGAGAAGGAGAACAGTACTGATTGACCTGGGAGCCATTTGCAAAAAGCATTTCAAGAAGAGAAGAATGATTAACCATGTCATATGATACTGAAAAGGCCAAGTAAGATAAGAACTTGAGAACTAACCAACTGTAAAGGATATTGGTGATCTTGAAAACAGCTATTTTGATATAGCAATAATGAGAAAAGACCACTCTGAGTTCAAGAAATAACGTGTCAACTATACATCAATAAAAAAAATTTTTTAATGATGCTGTGGAACATACTAATGGCAATGAAAGATAGAAATCATATATTAAATGAAAAAAATTACAAATTAAAATGGATAGTCTCAAAAAAAAGAATGGGAATAAGTGAACTGCAAATTTCAAGGATAGACAATTCTTTTTTTTAATATTTATTTATGAGAGAGATCAAGCGCACACATGTGCAAGTGGGAGTGGGAGGAGGGGCAGAGGGAGAGAACCTTCAAGCAGACCCCCTACAGAGCATGAAGCCCCACTGGATCCCTTTGGGGGAGGCCTCGGGACTCCAAAGGTGTGGGAGGGGGGGATCTGACCATGAGATCAGGATCTGAGCCAAAACCAAGAGCTGGAGGCTCAAGTGACTGAGCCACCCAGGTGCCCAAGTATAGACAATTCTTATAACAAGCTTTGCTATAAAGAAAACCAAGAAACTTGGGGTGCCTGGGTGGCTCAGTTGTTAAGCGTCTGCCTTCAGCCCAGGTCATGATCCCAGGGTCCTGGGATTGAGCTCCGCATCAGGCTCCCTGCTCAGCAGGAAGCCTGCTTCTCCCGCTCCCACTCCCCCTGCTTGTGTTCCCTCTCTTGCTGTGTCTCTCTCTGTCAAATAAATAAAATCTTAAAAAAAAAAAAAAAAAACAAGAAATCTGAGTAGCTGGAAGGGCGTAACTCAGAGGGGATGTGGAATAAAGAAATGTCTTTTCCCTGAAGACGAACAATTACAACATATTTGTGTACTCATGGAAATGATCCAGTAAAAGGGGGAAACTGACGATGCCAAGTGGAAGGGGGAAAATTGCTGGAATAACTGATGGATAGTATCAATAAAGGGGATGGGAGCTAGTGCACAAATGGAGCTATGGGTCTTAGATAGAGGTACAGATATGTGACTTATTAGTAACAGAAGAAAAGGCATGCAAAGACTCGAAGTGACAAAGTCACTCCATACAAAAATTTCAGAATAAGGGGGAAAGATAAATTGAACTTATAAAAAATATCAAACAGCTTGAAAAAAATTGCTACAGGGGTACATAAAGGAACAAATAACTCACATGTGGGAGGGGAAGACTGAAGTAAGAGAAAGGATTGAGAAGGGGCACCTGGCTGGCAGGGTCAGTACAGCATGTAACTCTTGATCACAGAGCTTACATACATACATACATAAAAGGATTCGCAAAGGAGGTAATGCTTCAACTCACAAGGCAAACGTGACCAAAGAGTAAAGCATGTGCCAAGAAAAAGAGTACAAAACAGCACAACAGAAGATAAAGCTAGAAAGAAACCAAAAATTGAGGGGCTTGGAGCTTGTCTGTCATGGTAAGGAGTATACTTAGAAGGAACCAAATGACAGAACACCCATTTACACTAATCAGTGCCTGGTACCTGCTCAGAACGTGTTTTCATAGAACAGCATTTTAGGCTATCATGTAATAAGAGCAGTACCTAATAAGGTTACTATAAAGATTAAATGAGGTAATCTACATAAACTCCTTAGAACAGGACCTAGTAATAGTAAGCACTCAACAAATACCAGTTATTACTATTAGGAGAAGCAAGATTACTGTTAGTTTTATTAATAAAAATATAAAATCTCTCTAAACACCTCTCCAAAGGACCAAGTTAACTTTTCAAACTACAATCTACTTCCAACCCTTCTGAAAACAGTTAAATTCTGGTCCAACCATATAGTTGAGCCCTCCCAGCCACCACCCTCCCATACTAGAAAGAGCTATAATAAAGGGCCTATAATCTACTCAGTTTCCTGTGAGTTGGAATTGACTTCATTCTGGGAGACAGTATGAATATGAAGCCTATGTCAGAGTGGAAGTCCCAGACCAATCTTCTTGCCTGCCAGATCTCCCAATTAGAGAATATCCTTGAAACAGACCAGATCACCAGAGGTTACCCTACATACCTACCAAACTCATTATGATTGAGTTCACTCTCAAAGGACTCTGTAGGCTTCTTTTTTTTTTTTTTTTAAAGATTTTATTTATTTATTTGAGAGAGAGAATGAGATAGAGCATGAGAGGGGAGAGGGTCAGAGGGAGAAGCAGACTCCCCGCTGAGCGGGGAGCCCGATGCGGGACTCGATCCCGGGACTCCAGGATCATGACCTGAGCCGAAGGCAGTCGCCAAACCAACTGAGCCACCCAGGCGCCCTGTAGGCTTCTTAAGTAAAGAAAATTTGACTATCTTTTAAAACGGTAATGATTAAATTATGGCATACCTACACAACGGACCACTAGGTAGACAAAGTATACTGAAAAACAACAAGGGGGCACCTGGGTGGCTCAGTCATTAAGCATTGTCATTGAGCCTTTGGCTCAAGTCATGATCCCAGGGTCCTGGGATCGAGCCCCTCATAGGGCTCCCTGCTCAGCAAGAAGCCTGCTTCTCCCTCTCCCATTCCGCCTGCTTGTGTTCCCTCTCTCACTGTGTCTCTCTCTGTCAAATAAATAAATAAAATCTTAAAAAAAAAAATATGAAAATGTTCATGACCATTTTTTAAATGTGTATCAAAACAGTATGGTACCGGCACAAAACAGACACACAGATCAATGGAACAGAATTGAAAGCCCAGAAATAAACCAATGCACGCTTATATGATTATGACAAAGAAGGCAAAAATACACAATGAGGAAAAGACAATCTCTTCAATAAATGGTGGTGGAAAAACTGGAAGCTATAGGCAAAAGAATGGAACTGAACCACTTTCTTACACCATACACAAAAATAAACTCAAAATGGATTAAAGACCTAAATGTAAGACCTAAAACCATAGAACTCCTAAAAAAAAACACAAGCAGTAATCTCTTACGCATTAACCTTAGCAATATTTTTCTAAATATGTTTACCCAAATAAGGGATAACAAAAGCAAAAATAAATGGGGATTGTATCAAACTAAAAAGCTTTTGCAGAGAATGAAGCCATCAACAAAACAAAAAGGCAATCTCCTGAATGGGAGAAGGTATTTGCAAATGATATAGCCAATCAGGGGTTAACATCCAAAATAAATAAAGAACTCATACAAGTCAACACCAAAATATAATCTGATTAAAAATGGGCAGATGACCTGAATAGACATGTTTTCAAAGAAAACATACAGATGACCAACAGAAACATGAAAAGATGCTTACTAATCACAAATCAAAACCCAATGAGAAATCACCTCACACCAGTCAGAATAGCTAAAGACAAGAAATAATGAGGGTAGGATGTAGAGAAAAGGAAACTGTTGTGCACTATTAGTGAGTGTGTAAATTGTTGCAATCACTATGGAAAACAGTATAGAGGTTCCTCAAAAACTAAAAATCCAAGTACCCTAGGATCCAGTAATTCCACTTCTGGAAAAGAAAAACGAAAATATTAATTCAAAACTGCAACATTATTTACAATAGCCAAGATATGGAAGCAATTTAAGCGCCCACTGATGGATGAATGGATGAAGATGTGGTGTACATACACATGGAATATTAACCATGAAAAAGAATGAAATCCTGCCATTTGTGAAAACATGGACATTATACTAAGTGAAATAAGTCAGACAGAGAAGGACAAATACCTTATGATTTCATTTACATATGGAATCTGAACAAAACAAACAACAACAAAGAAAAACAGACTCATAAATAATAACGAGTGATCCCCAGAGGGGAGATGGTGGAGGGATACCTGAAATAGGTAAAGGAAATTAAGAGATATAAACTTCCAGTTATAAAATAAATAAGTCACAGGGAAGAAAAGTACAGCATTGGGAATATAGTCAATAATACTGTGACAATTTTGTGTGGTGACAGTAACTATACTTATTATGGTGAGCATATGACAATACAGATAATTTGTAAATCACTATGTTGTACACCTGAAACTTATATATCAAGTATACTTCAATTAAAAATATATATACACAAATTATAAATACTGGGGTGCCTGGGTGGCTCAGTCGTTAAGTGTCTGCCTTCCGCTCAGGTCATGATCCCAGAGTCCTGGGATAGAGCCCCGCATTGGGCTTCCTGTTCAGCGGGAAGTCTGCTTCTCCCTCTCACATTCCCCCTGCTTGTGTTCCCTCTCTCGCCGTGTCTCTCTCTGTCAAATAAATAAATAAAATCTTTAAATAAATAAATAGTAAATAATACAAGTCAAATTCCTTCCACCTTTCCTTAGAGAAATAAGCTTACTATCATTCCTAACCATCTCTGTACATATTTAAACATAAAAAATTGTATTTTAGGTAAACATATAATGGGAGGTGCTATTTTCTCCTTTTAAAAATGGAATTATATGGGACGCCTGGGTGGTTTAGTGGGTTAAACAGCTGCCTCCAGCTCAGGTCATGATCCCAGGGTCCTGGGATCAAGTCCCACATCAGGCGCTCTGCTCAGCGGGGAGCCTGCTTCTCCCTCTGCCTGCCATTCCCCCTGCTTGTGCTCTCTCTCTCTCTCTCTCTGACAAATAAATAAATAAAATATTTTAATCTTGGTAGCAACAAGCTTTTTTCATTCAACAATAAATCACAGGACATCTTTCCATTTCAATATATAAAACCATCTCTTTTTTTATGGATACATATTATCATCATTATATAACTATATAACAATCTTTAGCCAACTAATGGACAATAAAGTTGCCGATTTTTTGCTATTACAAACAATGCTGCAAATATCATTTAATAATTGGGAACATATTAAAACAATAACTAACATTTGACTGCTAACTATCTGCCAAGCCCCACAAGCTTCTAGAGGAATTAAATATACAATTATTACTGTATAATTATTACTTGTATAATTTATATTTTCTTCTGTAACCTACCCAGTCATACTGTTTTCCTTGAATTATCAAGTAATTTTTTTTAAATGATTTTATTTATTTGCCAGGGAGAGAAAGAGGGTGCAAGAGAGTGTGAGAGCACAAGCAGGAGTGGCAGGCAGAGGGAGAAGGAGGCTCCTCACCGAGCAGGGAGCCCAATGCGGGACTCAATCCCAGGACCCTGGAATCATGACCTGAGCTGAAGGCAGGCGCTTAACCACCTGAGCCACCCAGGTATCCCAAGTAATTATTTTTTTAATCTAAAAATTTAATCTAAAAATTTCTGGAGCGCCTGGGTGGCTTATTCAGTTGGGCATCTGCCTTCAGCTCAAGTCATGATCCCGGGGTCCTGGGATCCAGGCCCAAGGCGGGCTGCTCCCTGCTTAGCGGGGAGTCTGCTTCTACCTCACCCTCTGCTCCTTCCCCCCCAACTTGTGTGCTCTCACTTCTTCTTTCTCTCAAATAAATCAATAAAATCTTAAAAATAAATTAAATAAATAAATAAATAAAAATAAAAAATTTCTGGCAGAATATCCAAGAGTTCCATGAAAACATCTAGCATATGAGCACTCATGCATTTATACACTCTACAAATATTATTTGAGAACCTACTATGTGCTGGACATTAAGTGAACAAGAGGACATGGTCTCTATACTCATGGGTTTTTAGCCTAGCTAAACTGAGTTAATAAGGGGAAAGGAAAAAAAAGTAAAAAAGGGAATATGTATATGTCAATTAGAGAAAGACTAGTATATATCAGTGCACACCATTCAATACACAATTATAGTTACCTTTTTTTTTTTGGTTTTATTTATTTGACAGAGAGAGCACAAGCAGGGGGAGTGGCAGGCAGAGGCAGAGGGAGAAGTAGGCTCCCCGCTGAGCAGAGAGCCTGACGTGGGGCTTGATCCCAGGACGCTGGGATCATGACCTGAGCCGAAGGCAGATGCTTAACCAACTGAGCCCCCCAGGCGCCCCTATAATTACCTCTTAAACCAGTCTTGCCTCATCCTATGGCTCTAAACTATCTTTAGATTAATCTTCTTAAAACACTGGTTTACTTATGTCATTTTCATGATCAAGAACCCACAACTTCTCTTAGTACTTCCCAAATATACTTTACCCATTCTCTATACTAGCTATTTCAATCTTTACCACTAAAGGTTTCCTGTTTCCCACCACTTCCCCCACAACTTCTAAAAAACCACTTAAGTAAACTCCAATGCCTACTTTACAGAGCAAAAAAAGTCTATAAAGAATGCTTTCAACACCTAACCGCCTGCATCCACACTCGTCATTACACATTCCTCCATTTTCGATAGAGATTTTCTCTTTATTTCTCTAAAACCAATCCCCTTGGGGCGCCTGGGTGGCTCAGTTGTTAAGTGTTTGCCTTTGGCTCAGGTCGTGATCCCAGAGTCCTGGAATCCAACCCCTGCTCCACAGGAAGTCTGCTTCTCCCTCTCCCACTCCCCCTGCTTGTGTTCCTGCTCTCGCTGTCAAATAAATAAAATCTTTAAAAAAATAAAATAAAACCAATCCCCTCATGAATATTCTTGACCCTGTCACCTCACAATCATCTAAGGATCTTGTTCCCTCTATTATCTCCTGTATCTTCAACCTCTTTCTGATTCTTTTTTTTCTTAGGCAATAAACATGCTCATGTCTCTTCTGTCTTGGAAGAATTCTCCCTTGACCACATATAATACTTTATCCTAAAACCTCCTCATCCCCTCCCCTAGAACCAAATTTCTTTAGAAATATCCATCTATCTAAAATTTCTCACTTTGTAACTCACTGCAATCTAGCTTCTGCCTCCCCACCATTCCTTCGAAATTGCTTTCACCAGGGCCAAATAATTTCTTGGGTCTCCACAAGTCTGTTCTCAGTTCTTACATTACCTGACTTCTCAGAATAATCTAATAATGAAATACTTAAAAGAATTTTCCTTCAATGGCTCCTCACTTAAAAAAAGGGTTGGGGGGACAGTAGCATTTTCTCCCACTTCCTGACTTTCCCTTTTCAATTTCAATGATTTATGGGTTAAAGGTCCTCAGCCTTGGAGAGATTAATGTGCTCAAGGTCACATGATTAATGATGTAAAACTAGATACAGAAAGGACTAAGAATGCCATACTTTATACATTCTAGCACCTATTACATTTAATCCATTTGTGCTTCAGTATCTATCTGCTCCCTAACTCTACCAGGAGTCTAGATGAACTAGAATTCTTTTTAATGGGCTAGAGATGTTTTTAATGCTAAATCTTATTTCCAAAAGAAACATTTTAGTCAAGAATGTTCTTCCTGGGATGCCTGGGTGGCTCAGTCGGTTAAGTATCTGCCTTGGGCTCGGGTCGTGATCCCGGGGTCCTGGGATCGAGTCCTGCATCGGGCTCCTTGCTCAGCAGGGGGCCTGCTTCTTCCTCTGTCTCCTGCTCCCCCTGGCTGTCTCTCTGACAAATAAATTAATAAAATCTTAAAAAAAAAAAAAGAATGTTCTCCCTATTCTTACCAGCCCATCAGCCCACACTGAAGAAATCAGTCTAAGGAATGGTAACAAAGATACATTTATTAAAGTCATGTTAGTTTTCAGAGATTCAATGTATTTCAACCACAGATGCACTCACTTTGTTAACTGAGCTTGAATCTCACAAGGAATTTGTCTCTACATTACAAGACTAAGAAAGTACAAATGAAATCAAGTTTTAAATTCAGGTATCAGAACAAGGGGTTGGGGTGCCTGGGTGGCTCAGTCGGTTAAGCGATTGCCTTAGGCTCACGTCATGATCCCGGGGTCCTGGGATCGAGTCCCACATCGGGCCCCCTGCTCAGCAGGGAGCCTGCTTCTCCCTCTCCCTCTGCCTGCCACTCCCCCTGCTTGTGCTCTCTCTCTGACAAATAAATAAATCTTAAAAAAAAAAAAAAGAACAAGGGGTTGGATGGTGTCAAGTTCCTAGAATGTATATAGATGTGAGTACATGATTTCTTTTGTAGCTCTCAGATTCTATAATCTTACCAATAAGATGTATATATACCACACTGCAATTGCTGCCTCATATATGAAAAAAAAAAAAAAAGCGTTACTATTCCAGGGGGGGTTAGTTGAAAAGATCAAGAAATAAACCCATGTTCTTCCCATCTAATACAAAAGAAAATGCTCTCTTATGTTATTCTGATATCTGAGATTTGCCCAAAGCTTCTGCTCAGAAGTGTGTCACCCTACTCTTAACTTTGGGAAGCCAGCAGATGTTCACTTGGATTGTGAACATCCTTCTGTCCATCAGCATATAACAGTAAACAACATTCAGAAATAACCTGTACCTTATTCAGCACACATCCATTATTTTCTATGGTACATTGAGAATTTATTAAGATAACCATCTTCTCCACGCCTGGGTGGCTCAGTTGTTAAGCGTCTGCCTTTGGGTCAGGTCATGGTCCCAGGGTCCTGGGATCAAGCCCCGCATTGGGCTCCCTGCTCCACGGGAAGCCTGCTTCTCCCTCTCCCACTCGCCCTGCTTGTGTTCCCTCTCTCGCTGTGTCTGTCGAATAAATAAAATCTTAAAAAAAAAAAAAATAACCATCTTCTCACTTGTAACAGTCTGAACAAAATTTAAAATAAAAGAGCTTGCCCTTCAGAAGCTTACAAGCCTTTTCATATTGTTCTTCTCCCCTCCCCCACGGAAAAACACGGGTCTTTTTACAAACTGGTTAAACATGGAAGTGTTTTATACTCTTTTTTTAAGATTTTATTTTTGGGACGCCTGGGTTGCTCAGTCAGTTAAGCACCTGTCTTTGGCTCAAGTCATGATCCCAGGACCCTAGATCATGACCTGAGCCGAAGGCAAACGCTTAATGACTGAGCCACCCAGGCGCCCCTAGGATTTTATTTTTAAACACTCTCTACACCCAACACGGGGCTTGAACTCACAACCCCAAGATCAAGCGTCACATGCTCCACAGACTGAGCCAGCCAGGTGCCCCTGTGTTTTATACTTATTTAAGTCAATCCAAACTTCCTAACTACTCTTCATTATTAAAATAATTTACTACTTAGACTGCACTAAATAATTCTGTCCATCTAGAATTTCCACTTTACACCAATAAAGATTTGAACAGTAGTTTCCAAACTGAAGTCCCTTAATTCTTGAAGATGAGAAGGAAATCAACACTTACCACTTAAAAAGATCCCTAAAAAAACCGAATAGATGTCCTTCAGGTATGTTTAACATTTCAAAAAAGCTGAATACAAATTACACATATACATTAGTAAAATTCCACATGCTATTACTTAATAAATGCAGATTGGTATGCAAATCTTTCCAGGCATTATTTCCCCATAATATTCCTTTAATCAGGTCCACCTCTGGTGCTTATTCACACATTCAAAAGACATATAATTATATGACGGATATGGACTGTAATAGGCCATATACAAAATCCTACTGAAACAGTGAAACGAGGAATTTGTTCTACATGTAAAAACTTCACAGAGATAACATCTCAGAGTCCTAGAAGGATAATTCAGCTCTCTGGCCGGCAGGTGCCTCATGTCTATTTCTAACTACAAAAATTCACAGAATTACGGGGCGCCTGGGTGGCTCAGATGGTTAAGCGTCTGCCTTCGGCTCAGGTCATGATCCCGGGGTCGTGGGATCGAGTCCCGCATCGGGCTCCCTGCTGCTTGGGAGCCTGCTTCTCCCTCTGCTTCTCTCTCTCTCCCTCTGTCTCTCATGAATAAATAAATAAAATCTTAAATAAAATAAAAACTCCTTTAAAAAAAAAAATTCACAGAATTTCACTTTAGGTTGGGTAAGTCTTTGAAAGATCATCTAGTATTGAGGTTTTCCAACTTTAGTCTATAGCCACAGAATCTTGGGGTGCCTGGCTGGCTCAGTCGGTTAAGTGTCCGACTCACGATCGCAACTCAGGTCATGATCTCAGGGTCATGAGTTCAAGCCCCGCATTGGGCCCCATGCTGGGAGTGAAGCCTACTTTAAAAAAAGAAAAAAAAAAGTAACAAAATTTTTCTTTGTAAGTCTAATTGAAACTTGCAGTATACAAGATAGATAAAAGTGGACCTGCTCTTTTGAAAGCAGAAAGTTACTGGAAAACACTGTTGTTCTAATCAACCCCATTCACTTTATTTTTTTTTAAAGATTTTATTTATTCATTTGAGACACAGAGATACAGACAGAGAACGCATGAGCAGGGAGAGAGGCAGAGGGAGAAGCAGGCTCCTTGCTGAGCCAGGAGCCGATGTGGGGCTCGATCCCATGACCCTGGGATCATGACCTGAGCCAAAGGCAGATGCTTAACCATCTGAGCCACCCAGGCACCCCAACCCCACTCACTTTAAAAACTAATAAGAACAATGAATTGACAAAGGACCTCATCAAGAACTGCAACAATATAGTCAAAGAATACCCTTAAGTATTACCTCTTAAGTCTTTCCTAATTTTCCCCCTAAATGTAGTTTGTAACTCCTTATATTATTCCCCAATATCTCTAGCATATACTTCTATGATGGCTTCTATAAAACTTTAGTGCCCTAATTTTACCTTTTCTTTTTTTTTAATGTGTGTGTGTCGCTCTTTTAGATTAAGCTCCCTGAAGGCAGGGACTGTCTTACTCATTTTTGTATCGCCAGCACGGAGAATAAGTTATACTCAACCAAGTTTTAGAAAAGATTTAAGGGCGCCTGGGTGGCTCAGTTGGTTAAGCAACTGCTTTCGGCTCAGGTCATGATCCCAGAGTCCCGCATCGGGCTCCCTGCTCGGCGGGGAGCCTGTTTCTCCCTCTGGCCCTCACCCCTCTCATGTACTCTCTCTCTCATTCTCGCGCTCTCAAATAAATGGATAAATCTTTAAAAAAAAAAGAAGAAGAAAGAAAAGATTTAAGATAGTGCAGCACCTGGCACACAGTAGGACTTAAGCATTTGTCAAATAAATTTGCCAAGTTGAGGTCATTAAATGAAATATCTAAAGCAGTTAGAACATTATGACACATAGTGTATATTCTATAAACATGAGCTGTTGTATGTAATGTTATATAGGCAGAAAAAACTGAAGCTGTTACTCAACATTTATTCTGGAAAGTAAGCACCTTTTATCAAGGTTTCAATTTGCTCATTCACATATTACTACACTTGATCTCAGCCAAAAGGCCGAGAAGCTCATTCACATATCACTAATGCAACCACTCTCATCTTTTATGAGAAAGAAAAAATTTTTGCCCACCACAAAGATCTCTTGACCCTGCAGCCTGCAAAAAATAGTACAAAGAGTTGTGTACTGTTAATCTCTAGACTTGGGAGTGAAAGGAGAAATTAGGCCAGTCTCAAACTTGGGGCTAAATAATTTCTTTCTAGATCTCAGTTTCAGTCATTTGTCAAATGGGAGAAATGGGGAGTGCAAAAGATTACCTCCAAGGTTCTTTCCTGCTCTAATACTGTAGGGGCTTATAAGAAATTGGGATCTAGAATCCTTCACCTTCCAACCCAACATGAGTAAGAACAATATAAAAATCAGTAAATGGTGAACTGGATTTGGTGTCAAACAGACAGGGTTTTCCTATCGGTTGTTACTTAGCTGTGTAATTCTAAGAAGCCAACCTCTGGATCTCAATTTCCTCAACCTGGAAAACGAAGTTGTTGGACAATATGATCTCTCTTTACAAGACATCACAGTCACAACATTCTATGAAATAAGCTATCTCTGAAATATTCAGGTGGGGATTGAGCTACTAGTTATTAAAGATGTTCAGAATAAAAGTAGACAATTTTAGGATTAGAAGAAACCGCACAAGTCTATGACTCACCCAACTGAGAGCCAAGTCCTAACAAGACCCTGGAAGAGATCCCCCAAACATTCTAGTAAATGAGGAACAACCCATGGAAACGAGCCACTTCATCTTAGGCCAACTATGATGCCCAAGTTCTTTTACTGAAGCCACACCATCCTCTAACAACTTCCACCCATTAGTTTTACCCCTCTTTCAGCCATGGGCACCTAAATATTTCTGGATAGTAATAATATGCCCCTTAAATATCCTCTCCAGAATTAAAATTCCCAACTCCTTCAACCTTTCCTCCTAACATAATACCAAGACTCCCTCACCATCCAGCCTGCCTTCCTCAGAGAACCCTCCATTCTTGCTTTAGCGAATGTCAAAATCACTCGAACAGCCCTTCCCATTCTAACATCCTGATTCCTCGTAGAACCCAAGATTTTGCAATTGTCCAGCTGAAACCACATGGAAGCCCCTAACTGCCCTCGCCACCTCCGCCCAAGGAAGCACTTGGGATGGGAAGTGTGCCCCTCTTGCTCCTTCGGAAGACAGAGACAAGAAGTGACGGCGTCAGCAACAGAGAGGCCCGCTCCCGGCTCTCCTCCCCGGTCCAAGCCTCCTCCCTCACCGGTATTGCTTGGGGTCGCTGGGAGATTTGACGATCTCAGGGTCTCCGGCATTATTAATAGGCCCCCTTCGTCCCTCCTCCTCAGATTCATCAGCTCCTAGACGGGCACCCCGGCCGCTCTCGCCCAAATCCTGTCCATTGGGTTGCAGGTCAGGACAGCTGCAGGTAGACTTCGCCTTGTTCCTCCCAGGCATGGTCAGAGTAGGAAAGGGTCTGGCAGCAGCCGAGTCTTCGCACTGACCCCGCGCTTGGATTCTCCACAGCGCCGCGAGCTCCCGCCCGGCCCCACACCACAACTTCTTCCCGGTGGCACAGACTGCAGCAACCGTGACTCTCCTCAGCATTCACCACGAAGCCGGAGCAGTGGGCATCCCGCTCGCCAGGGACCACCTCCTCCTCCTACTCCTCCAGCCGCTCCTCCTCCTCCGCGTTCCAGAGGCGGCGGCGGCCGGCGCTGGTGCTGCCGCAGCCGCTGGGGAAAACAGGCCTGAACCCCTCCCCCAGTCCGGTCGGCTTCACGCCAGCTTCCCTCATCCCTCCGCCCTCCCGGCCGCCGATGACGCTACTGATTCCAGCCAATCAGGAGGCAAGAAGAGAGGTCACGCGCATGCAAACAACCAATGGAAACAGGGAATAAAAGGAACCAAAGAGACCGGGCCGGATTCTCGGAGCACCTGGAAACCAAGGGTGGGCGGGGCGAGGAAGAAGAGGCGGAGAGAGTGGCGCGGAGGACGACGGGAAGAAAGTCGCTTGCGCCGCGTTTATGACGTATACGGGGTGTTCGTGTGAGGCAGCCACTGAAAAATACTCCGCGGCTCTGAAAAAAATATTCCCTTGATGAGAAAACTGAGAAGCGAGTGGAGAAAATGAATTTCCAAGGTTTTTTCCCCCCAATTATATATTTTTTGTATTCTGCCCTTGACACCCGGGGCGTAGCCTTCAGCCGTGACTCAGCACGTAAAAAGCGGAACGCCGGAAGTATTTTTCTCGGCCGGATGGATGCTGCCAGGGAGTGAAGTCTGGCTGTATGCCAGAGATAGCGGTTGTGGTTCTCCACCTCATCGCTTGGAGAACCTTGGTGCTCTTCCCCCTCAGAGCCTAAGAAAGTGCTTGAGAGACTAGCGTAGATGTGCTCATTCTTCCACGCGAGAACATTAGCTCCGCTACAGCCTAGAGTCCACAGCCTGTCTGCTGCCTTCAAGTACCTTTTTCCAAAGTTTTTTCTGCCTCTAATGGTCTTTGGTGGTCAGTCATTTAAACTGACTGAAACATACTTGAAAAATAAAAAGCAACTGACGTGTTAATAAGATACAATATACTGCCACCCTGAAGCAAAATATCCTTACACATAAAGGGGAAAATACATATAAATGGAGGAAGATCAGAAAGAGGGTTTTTTTTTTTAAAGATTTTATTTGAGAGAGAGAAAGAGAGTACATGAAAGGGGGTAAGGTCAGAGGGAGAAGCAGACTCCCCGCTGAGCAGGGAGCTCGATGCGGGACTCGATCCTGGGGACTCCAGGATCATGACCTGAGCCGAGGGCAGTCGCTCAACCAACTGAGCCACCTAGGCGCCCCAGAAAGAGGTATTGATGGCTGTTAAATCTGTTTGCATTTTCCTAGGCCTCTGGAGCTCTAGACTCAGGGAATGCAATCATGAACAAAACAAAGATCCTTGTCTTTACGAAGCTTTTTTTTTTTTTTTTTAAGTAAACTCTACCCCCAGTGTGAGGCTCCAACTCAGACTCTTGAAATCAAGCGTGGCATGCTCTACCAAGTAAGCAAGCCAGGCGCTCCTGGGGCTTGCATTCTAATGGGGATAAACAGACAATAAAATCAATGATATATTTTAAAAACAATGAATGCTGTGACAAATAATTCAGGATAAACGAATAAGAAGTTGGGCAGAGTAAGTGCATTGATTCAGGCAGATGATGAAAAACTGAACTAGGGCAGCACATGAGAGAAATTAATTGAAAAATATTGTTTAAATATCCCAGTTTATTTTCATACATCTTTTCAGGAACCTGTCAGTTTTTAAGGTAAGAACTCCGCTGGACTGCCCTCCTTCAGGGAAATGTTTTTTCTTTGTAAATCCAGTTCCTAGCATAGCTTCCCAGTCAGTACATTGTAAAGCAGTCAGTAATGTTTGTTGTTGAATAAATACCTGAAGTGACATGTCTATTTTGAGAGTGTTTTTTTTTTACTTACCAAAGCAATAATACCGTGGGGAAGGACTCTTTAGATTCAGCCAGTAATTAGAATTTTATAACTACAGACAAAGAGAGGCTGCATCTAAAGTGTGACCTGTTAGTTTCTCCCTTTAAAAAGAGGCCTCTGGGGGCGCCTGAGTGGTTCAGCTGGCCACAAACTTTTAAATTTGTCATTGTGAAAAACGCTAAAAGAAAAAATACAGAGGCACCTAGTCTAGTCAGAGAGTTTCTTTAAACAATAGACATTTAAACTTAAATTTGGGGATGCCTGGGAGGCTCAGTTAAGCGTCTGCCTTCGGTTCAGGTTGTGATCCTGGGGTCCTGGATCGGTCCTACATCGGGCTCCCTGCTCCTTGGGGAGCCTGCTTCTCCCTCTGCCTCTCTCTCTGTGTCTCTGTCTCTCATGAATAAATACATAAAAATCTTTTTAAAAAATTAAAAATAGGGGCGCCTGGGTGGCTCAGTTGGTTGAGCGACTGCCTTCGGCTCAGGTCATGATCCTGGAGTCCCGGGATCGAGTCCCGCATCGGGCTCCCTGCTCGGCGGGGAGTCTGCTTCTCCCTCTGACCCTCTTCTCTCTCATTCTCTCTCTCAAATAAATAAATAAAATCTTTAAAAAAATTTAAAAAAAAATTAAAAATAAACTTAAATTTGAAAAATATATGGGAGGGCCGCCTGGGTGGCTCAGATGTTTAAACGTCTGCCTTCGGCTCAGGTCCTGGTCCCAGGGTCCTGGAATCGATCCCCATGTCTGGCTCCTGGCTCAGCGGGGAGCCTGCTTCTCCCTCTCCCCCTGCTCGTGCTCTCTCTCTCTGTATCTCTGTGTCTCCAATGTATAAATAAAATCTTTAAAAAAAAATTCTTCTAACTTGCTTTAAAAATATATATATATGGGAATTTGCATATAATTTATAGGAATAAACTTGTTAAAAAAACTCTGAGAAAGCAAGTCAGTGTGGCTAAACTGTAGTAATCTGGGAGCAAAGGGGAAGTGAGTCTGTGGCCAAGATCGAACAGAACCTTCATAAGAATAAAAAGGAGTAATTGCCTTGTCTATTTTGTGTTTCGCTGGATTTCTAGTTTCTAGAATAGTGTCTGGCACATTATATTCACTAGGGGTGCCTGGCTGGCTCAGTGACTCTTGATCTTGGAGTCATGAGTCTGATCCCCACATTCGATGTGAAGATACCCACTAAATAATGGTTGAACAAATGAGACAGGAAGACAGGATCACAAGTGTTTTCCAAGTAGAACACTCTGGTTGATGTGGGAAAAAGAGTTTGGATGGCAGAGGTGAGGGCAAGACTAAAAGTAAGAAGAGAGAAATCAGGAGAGTATTGAAGTAATATAGGTAATGAAGGATAGTCAGAAGAAAGGCAGGCAGGGACAAGGGACCCCTGCCCTAAGAGGAAACCACCCTTAAAAGGATTTTACACCACCCTGGAAGGAGCCCTCCACCCTTTCCTAGGTGATGAGTAGATGATAAAAACCTGATTGGGTGACAGGCACCTGGAGGGTTAATCAGATTAAAACAGGCCAACGACAAGCCCATAAAAACCCCTAGACTTAGAAACTCGGGTAGCAACCCTCTCGGGTCCCCTCCCTCTTCAGGAGCTTTCTCCTATCATTCAATAAACTTTGCTTTGCTGCCCACCACTCTTCCTCTGGTCTACCTCTTCATTCTTTGGAGCAGTGTGACCAAGAACCGTGAACACTGGAAGGAAAGAAATACTGTGACATAGGCACTAGAAAATGATAATTTGGATTTGAGAAGTGTTAGTTGGAGATGGAGAGATGTATACAGATAGGTCATATATTTAGGAGGTAGAATTGACTGGTTTTGGATAGTAATTGATTTAATGTGGAAGAATAAGAGAGAAGTGTCAAGTATATCTCCATGGTGTCTTGTTTTCTGGACGAGTATGAGACAGCAGGGATTGGACTCAGGTCCTCTCAACCATGACCGTAAAATCCAGTGTTCTTTGGCTTCCTCCATAAGGAGGGAGGGAGGGGCTAAATCTCTATGCCTCTTGAGTAGCATATCTTGCAGGAATGCAGAGGGAGGATGCTTACCAAAAGGAGGATGCTTACTACAAAAACTGGTGAAGACTGGACTAAACCACTCTGTGCCAAGATGGACCCTGGTGCTGAACTTTCACCAACTTTTTCCCTCATTATAACACTAAAAATCCTGCTGGGGGTGGAGATTTAATATGCCAGTTAGACATGGGACATATGAAGAAACATGACCTTTAAATGTGCAGGTGCTAATAAATCCCGGCCTCTACATGCTTAGACATCACCCTTTTCCCACCTAAATTTCTTTAAAATAACTCTCCCTAACCTCTCCTCATGGAGTCAGACTGTGGATTCTTTCCTTTGTGTTGTCTACTTTATGTTTAAGCAAAAGCCCTAGTAATGCCTTGCCTAAAACTCCCTTTGGCTTTCTATCAATTTCTATTGTTTAGAGAGCCTAAGGTAGATGATGATGCCATATCTCATTAAGCAAATTCTGAAAGAGGGACAGGTTTTAGAGAAGAAAAGCATAAGCTTAGTTTTGGATATGTTAAGTTGGAGTCGTTTGTGTGCTTGCAAAAGAAAGATTAGGCCGGAGATCAGAAAAGAGGCTTTAATTGGAGATGTCAATTTGAGCCAATTTGAAGTTTATCCGTTTATAGGTGATAACCAAAGCCTATTGAGATCACTTACATTGATGTTGTAAAACAAAAAGGGAAGAGGGCTGAATGACCAAGCTTTGAGGAGCTTTTAGAAAATGAGCTCCCAAAAGACACTGAGAAGCAGCTACCGGAATGGTAAGAGGAAAACCAGAAGAATGTAATATTCCAGGAAAAATACCTCTTTAATGGTTGGCCCAATACAATTCTGACCCTACAGCAAATGTCAGAGTGTCAGATTAGATGTATAAAATATGAGAACTAGCAAAGGATCACAGAAGTACTTTAATCTGGCCTCTTCAGATACAAAGAGAAATACCTACCCAGAGAGGTGAAGATCATAAGCAACCTGTGGCACAGCCAGGACTTCCAAATCAGAAGTATTGTTTTCACATTTAAAATACAGTGAACTGGGGCACCTGGGTGGCTCATTTGGTTAAGTGTCTGACTCTTGATTTCGGCTCAGGTCATGATCTCAGGGTTGTGGGATCAAGTCCTGTGTTGGGCTCTGTGCTGGGTGTGAAGCCTGCTTAAGATTCTCTCTCTCCCTCTGCCCTTCCCCCTGCTCTCTCCATCTCTAAAAAAAATAATAATAATAAATAAAATAAAATAAAATAAAATAAAAACAGTAAAATAAAATACAGTTAATAAATAATAATAAAATGAAATACAGTTGAACAATGCAAAGGTTAGGGACATCGACCCCCCATGCAAAGAAAAATTTGCATATAACTCTTGACTCCTCAAAAACATTACTGATAGCCTACTGTTACTGATCAGAAGGCTCACCAATAACAAAAACAGTCAATTAACACATATTTTGTATGTTATATGTGTTATAAATTGTATTCTTACAATAAAGCTAGAGAAAAAATTATTAGGAAAGTCATAATAGAAAATACATTTACAGTATAGAAAATACATTTACAGTGTACATATTTACCAAAAAAATTTGCATATAAGTGATTGTACAGAGTCCAAACTATATTGTTCAAGGGTCAACTGTAGTTTAGAAATTTGCCATTCTTCATTTGAATATTCCTCAGTGAAAACAAATTAAGCTATTGCCATTTTATAGGAAATTGAGACATTAGAAAGTTAAAAAATCTTGAGATCCACAGGAGCCCTGGGTGGCTCAGTTGGTGGAACATGTGACTCTTGATCTCAGGGTTGTGAGTTTGAGTCCCACGTTGGGTGTAGAGATCCTTAAAAAATAAATCTTAAAAAAGAAAGAAAGAAAGAATGGACACCTGGGTGGCTCAGTCGCTTAAGCGTCTGCCTTCGGCTCAGGTCATGATCCCAGGATCCTGGGATCGAGTCCCACATCGGGCTCCTTGCTTGGCAGAGAGCCTGCTTCTCCCTCTACCTGCTCTGCCTGCCGCTCCCCCTGCTTGTGCTTTCTCTCTCTGACAAAAAAATAAATAAAATCTTAAAAAAAGAAGAAAGTTGAAGATCACAGATAATAATTTTTAGCCTCATTTACTCTCAGAGTATTTAAATGCTTTCTTCTATCTTCAGCCACCCTTTCCTTCCCATTTTTACCTCAAGGATTCCCTTCCCATTAGGTTTGGGAAGGGAGAAGAACCCATTAGGTTCTTCATTTTTCTGATGAGAGGTTAGAAATCATAAAAATTAAAAACATCTCATTTCTATGTTTGGTACTTACTTCTGAATGTTATTTTAGTCAATGCAATGGTTATCTACCTCCCAGAGGGACAAATTAAGCCCTACTCCTAAAAATTCAAAGGTAAATTATTGTTTTAACCCCATTACCACCTTTATATTTGAGAGTCATGGTAAGTCAGAAATATGAAATGTTGATTCTAGGTTGGAAAGACTGGGAGTGCTGTGAGCCCATTAAAGTCTCAAGCCCAAAATTCTCTATTTTACTTTATGTCTAAAATTCCCCCATTAGTGAATCATTGTCCTCTTTAGAATTCCTTTTAAATGTCAATAATAACCCTGAAAGGAATGAAAAACTACCACCGTTTTGTGAGCAGATTTGTTTTATTCCCCCGTTTTTGAAACATACTGGGGGCAGCTTGAGATCACCATGAACCTGGGGTGGTTGAAGAGGTTGCTAAATGTGGGAAGAAAGGCACATGTAGATAACAAGAGATGTATTATTTACTTAATTTACTATGTTATCCTGGACCCACACTCTAAGCAATTATATCTTTGGAGCTCTAGTTATTAAGTGTCCTGCCCACTGATTGCTCTCCATATTTGGTAGCTTTGTATCTAGGTCAAGAAGTAGGCATGTTCTTGTATAGCCTTCTCTTGGGAGACCAAATGTGTGTACAACATTCCAAGGAATTTGTGTGACCATAAAAATTGTTTTTTCCTGTACTATTAACATAGTGCTAGAGAGAATTTGGTATTCAAACTTCAAAAGAAATTAGGAGCAACTCTAAAAAAATCTTTATGTCAAATGAAAAGTTATTCTATTACAAATCCAGCTGTATTTTACACTCTGATCTAAAGGTACAGATTTTGAGACTGCCTGGAAGGGAGAATGTGAAGGCACAAAATGATATTTAAAATAAATAAATCAGGGGCACTTGGGTGGTTCAGTCAGCTAAGATTCCCACCCCTGATTTCGGCTCAGGTCATGATCTCATGGTCCTGAGATCAAGCCAAGGACTCTGCGCTGGGCACGGAGCCTGCTTAGGATTTTCTCTCTCCCTCTGCCCCACCCCCCCTTAAAAAAGTAATAAAAATACAATTAAAAATAAAATAAAGGGGTGCCTGTGTGGCTCAGTCGGTTGAGTGTCTGACTCCTCTTTTCAGCTCAGGTCATGATCTTGGGGTCGTGGGCACAGAGTCTGCTTGGGATTCTCTCTCTTCTGCTCCCTCTGCCCCTCCCCCTACTCACACTCTCACTCTCTCAAATAAATAAATAAATCCTAAATAAGTAAGTAAATAAATAAAATATATAAGTCAGAACATATTATTTCCCTTTTTAAAATCTATCAGTGGCTTCTCTTTGCACTTTGAATAAAATCTAGCTGCTTGCCATAGCCTATAAGGCTCACTTATGATTTCTAACCTTCCTCTATGTTCACAATCTCATCTATCTTTGTGCCCATTGCTCTATTCACACTGGCTTTTTTTTTTTTTTTTTTGAGAGAGAGAGGGAGAGAGCATATGCTTGCGCTCAGGGACGGGTAAGGGGGCAGGCAAAGAGAAAGAGAGAATCCCAAACACGCTCTGTGTCCAGCCCCAAGCCCGATGCGGGGCCCGATCTCATGATCTTGAGATCATGACCTTGAGATCATGACCGAGCCTAAATCAAGAGTCACTTAACTGACTGAGCCACCCAGGCACCCCACATTGGTTTTCTTAATGTCTTTCAACACACTAGTTCTTGCCTTAGGGCCATTACATCTGTTCCTATGCCTGGACTGTTCTTTCTCTAGATTTTGCATCATGGCTCCTTTTCACGTGTCATATGTCATTTCAAATGTCACCTCTTAAGAGAGTCCTTCTCTTATCATTCTAAAGTAGCACTCATTAACTGAAAGTATGTTATTTTTGTCTATATATCCCCTCTATTTTATAAGGTCCATTGGAGACTTGGTACTTTGTCATCTTGTTCCCCACCATGTCCCCAGCATCAGAAATAGTGCCAGGTACATAGTGGGTATTCAATAAATACTTTTTTTTTAAAGATTTTATTTATTTATTTGACAGAGAGAGACACAGCGAGAGAGGGAACACAAGCAGGGGGAGTGGGAGAGGGAGAAGCAGGCTCCCCGCTGAGCAGGGAGCCTGATGCAGGGCTCCATCCCAGGACGCTGAGATCATGACTGGAGCCGAAGGCAGACGCTGAACGACTGAGCCACCCAGGCGCCCGGTATTCAATAAATACTTGTTGAATTAATGAATGATGATACAGGAAAAAGAGGGGACCGTTGAAGTTATGAGGTCCCAATGGAGGCAGAAGGGAAAGATTAGCCTTAAATTAGAAAGGGACACCTTTATCATTGGGCATGGAGGGAAAGAGGCACAGATAGGTACAGAAGCAGCAAAGATTTTAAATGTTGTTAGGAGGAAAGAAAGGGTAGAAATTTAAAAGCCTCCACCTTCCGGGACCCTTGGGTGGCTCAGTCGGTTGAGCGTCGGACTCTTGATTTTGGTTCAGGTCATGCTCTCGGGATCCTAAGATCAAGCCCTCCATCAGTCTCTGTGCTCAGCAAGGAGTCTGCTTTTCCCTCTCCCTCCCCCTCTGCCCCTCCCTGCACGCATGTGTGTCCTCTCTCTTTCTTTCGCCCTCTCAAGTAAATAAAAATATTTAAAAGACTCCACCTTCTTTTTGAAATGTAATATAAAGTGATTGCTGGGAATGAGGGGATATATAGTGATGGGTCCTGCTTCTGTGGGAATCAGTAAATAAGATACTTGCTTTTTTAGTTTGCTTAAACTTCACATGTCTTGAAGCCAAGCCTAGTTGGTAGTTTTCATTTCCTGATTAGCAATAGTTTGGGCCAAGCATTTTATTTACATTAATGTTACATAACTCCTCATAACAACCT
Organism: Callorhinus ursinus; assembly: GCF_003265705.2. Lineage (NCBI taxonomy): Eukaryota > Metazoa > Chordata > Mammalia > Carnivora > Otariidae > Callorhinus > Callorhinus ursinus. The sequence goes on along the minus strand of NW_027397071.1, from coordinate 60,436,499 downwards.
AAGTCTGTTATTTACCAGTTTATCGATGAAGAAACTGAGGTTCAGAGAGGTTAAATAACTTGCACAAAAATCACACAACAGGAAAGTAGTATTACCAAAATTCCAAAGATTTTATTTTTTTGTCTCTCACACGATGCCTGTCAAATACCTCAAATACCTAGAATAAGCAGACTTCGAATTCATTAATTTGATCATTGATATTCCTTGTTGTGGTTAACACCCAGTCCAGTTTTTAAATGCAATATGCAAAATAACAAATGTCATAATTTACATATCCCAAAAGGACAGTTCATAAATATCATTAAGAAAGCATCTGGCTTTCCATCAGCCTTCCTTCCTTCCTTTCTGAATAATTATATCTAAAAGTCATTTGTTTAGGTGGGGCTAATCAAACTAGGCTCTGCGCCCAGGGTGTGGAAGAGCAGCCTGATGAGAGGTATTGGAGCATGAGCAATATGAGAAGGGTGAATATGTGGGCGCTTGGTGCTGGATATCAGAGTCCCAGCAGAGCAGGGAGGGTGAGGGATGATGGCAGCAGGGGCAATAGCAATCGGTTACATAAAAGGGTGATTTATCAAATAAATAAATATATTGAAGATAATGGGAGTCAGGTTTCTTCTCACTGAAGGGAGATGTGAGGAGGGAGTTATAAACATGGAAAAGCAGAAATTAGAGTGAACTCACTGGGTATTTACCCCAAAGATACAAATGTAGTGATCCGAAGGGGCACCTGCACCCCAATGTTTATAGCAGCAGTGTCCACAATAGCCAAACTGTGGAAAGAGCCCAGATGTCCATCGATATGAATGTATAAAGAAGATGTGGTCTATATACACAGTGGAATACTACTCAGCCATCAAAAAATGAAATCTTGCCATTTGCAACGACATGGATGGAATTAGAGTGTGTTATACTGAGCAAAATAAGCCAATCAGAGAAAGATAATTATCATAAGATCTCACTGATATGTGGCATTTAAGAAACAAAACAGAGGATCGTAGGGGAAGAGAGGAAAAAAATAAAACAAGATGAAATCAGAGAGGGAGACAAACCATAATGAGACTCTTAATCACAGGAAACAAACTGAGGGCTGCTGGAGGGGAGAGGGGTGGGGGGATGGGGTAACTGAATGAAGGATATTAAGGAGGGCACATGATGTGAGGAGCACTGGGTGTTACATAAGACTATGAATCACTGACCTCTACCTTTGAAACCTATAGTACATTATATGTTAACTGAATTTAAATAAAAATTAAAACAAAAACAAACAAAAAAAGAAATTAGAGTGAGCTCTGTGGTGTTGGATTGGAATTGTAGGTATCAGTGTGAACTCATAATTTTCAATAGATAGATATAGAAATAAATATAGATGTGTGTATATGCATATGTGAACATGTATATACATACGTATATCCTCAAGCCTTGTTCACTGACAGGGCCTGGGAGCAATAACACCTCAACAACAATAAGCATACCTAATATCTCCATCTTGGTTTCTAAATTCTGTTCTCCACTAAAAGGCCATTTTCCTCTAAAAGGAACTGCTTCTTAGAGAAATAGTTGATTCCAAGGCTAGGGCAGGGAAGGTACAAGATGAACCTGCAACATCTTATATGCCAGAAAGTAAGGAAGTATTCAAAGAATGATGAGGCCATGTCAAAAGGACACAGAGGACAGCTTGAAGGGGCCCCCCACAGGACCAGAATGGGATAATTTGGGAATCAAAATAAATAATAATAGCAACAGATCACAACCCATTGTATTAAATTGGAATCCATGCATCTAAACTGATATAAATAAATAAAAACGGATAGAAGAAAGCTTTTTGTTAAAGTGGAATGCCAACAGTGAGTGTAGAAGGGATGATAGAATTAGAAATTCACCATTTGGCAACCATAGTAGTAATAATTAATTAAGCCAAGAATCATCTAGGTATGTTAGGCTACTTGGTGAAAATTTGATGAGGAATGGGATATTTATATAGCCTCAAAATACTTCCCTACAAAATACTTATTAATTAAGAAGGGGAAAAGAACAACTATACTATGGAAAACACCAGCAAATACCACTTGATCTGTGAACAGTTAACATCAGTAATAGGAAAATTGAAATTGTTATCACCCGATGGCATGCAATGAGAAAAAACAACAACAGCATCACTTCTGTGCTATTCTTGCTAAAAATGCATAATCTGAATCTAATGAAGAGGAAACATCAGACTAACTCTGAGGAACATTCTATAAAATAACTCACCTATAATCTTTAAAAGTAGCAAGGTCATGAAAATCAAAGATAGGCTATGGAACTGTTTTGATTAAAGACTCACAAGAGGTGATAATTAAATGCATCACTATAAAGGCCATTATTGGGAACAATTGGCTACACCTGAGTGGAGTCTGTGGATTAGATGAGAGTAATGCATCAATGTTAATTGCCTGATTTTTATAATTTGTGGATGCTGAAAAATCATATGGGGGCACCTGGGTGGCTCAGTCGTTAAGCCTCTGCCTTCGGCTCAGGTCATGATCCCAGAGTCCTGGGATCGAGCCCCGCATCGGGCCCCCTGCTCCACGGGAAGCCGCTTCTCCCTCTCCCCCCCCCCCCCCCCCCGCTTGTGTTCTCTCTCTCGCTGTCTCCCTGTCAAATAAATAAATAAATAAAATCTTAAAAAAAAGATTATATGGGCAACCTACTCTCAAAGGTTTAGAAATTAAAATATCCTTTTTGTACTGTTCTAATAACCTTCCTATCTATAAGTCTGAAATATTTTAAAATAAAAAGGAAAAATATTAGCAAGGGGGTCCAAAAGAATACCCTTCCAAACATTGGAACTGACTACCAATGTCTTAAATGGAAAATGTGATTCCTGGAATTGTGGGTAGAAAAACATTGCTTTGTGGGCTTAATAATAGCAATTATTCTCCATCTAACCACACCCTCCAAGATCCCAATAGAAATCTACCTCCTCCTGGAAGCCTTTGACCCTTCCAGCCCACACTCATCATCCATTCCATACCAGCACTCAGGATACATATTTTTTGCATCACTTCCTTGGCATTTAATCATGTATAACCTTGTGACCTCTCTTGTACTATTATCATACATAATTTGGGGGTTCTTGTTTAAATCCTCTCATGAATATATCATCTATACCACTATACCACTATAATTATGTTGCAATCAGCTTAGGAGCAGACACCATGTATGATCTCTTTTTCTTCCCAGGGTACCCAGCGTATGTTTGTTTGTTGTTGTTGTTTATTCAAGTATAGTTGACATACAACATCACATTATTGTCAGGTGTACAGCATAGTGATTTGACAACTCTATAGTTATGGTACCTAGCATATGTTTTGCAATCACATTTCCACATTCCAAGGACTGTCAAAGGATAATTGATCTCAACTGATAATTGATATTTCTTGCATCCCCACTATGTATCAGGTACTGTAAATAATAATTCCTCACATGTATAGAATGCTTTACAGTTTATGTAGCACCTACAAATCCATTATCTCATTTGTTCTACATAACAAATGAGGTAGGTGCCACCACATGATAAACATGCTCAGAGAAGGACTGTGATTGACTGGAAGTCCCACAGCCATTTAATAGCAGAATTGGGATGCAAACCTTGGTCTTCAGAAGCCACGTGCAGCGCATTTTCAACATCACCCTAGGAAACAGGTAACAAGTCTGGACACATTGACGGTCATAGGTATTGTATTAATTTTCTATTGCTTCTGTAACAAGGTATCACAAACATAGTGGCTTACACAACACAAATACATTAGCTTGCAATTCTGTAAAATAGAAGTCTAACAAAGGTCTCACTGGGCTAAAATTAAGGAGTCCGCAGGGTTATATTCCTTTCTACAGACTCTAGAAGAGAATCCATCTCCTTACCCTGTCTAGTTTATAGATGCTGATCATGTTCTTTGGCTCATGTCCCCCTTTCTCCATCTTCAAAGCAAGCAACAGTGCATCTCTTTGTGCCTCTGTCTATAATTACATCTTCCACTCTCTCTTCCACTTATAAAAACTCTTTTTTAAAAAATATTTTATTTATTTATTTATTTATTTGAGAGAGAGAAAGAAAGAAACAGCATGAGAAGGGAGAGGGTCAGAGCCGGGAGCCCGATGTGGGACTCCATCCCAGCATTCCGGCATCATGACCTGAGCCGAAGGCTGTTGCTTAACCAACTGAGCCACCCAGGTGCCCCAATTATAAAAACTCTTGTGATTAAAGTTGGACCTATCCAGATAATCCAAGATAATCGCCCTATTTTAGGGTCAGTTGATTAGCAACCTTAATACCTTCTGCAACCTTAATTCCCCTTTGCTATGTATTCTAACGTATTAATAGTTTCCAGAGATTAACACATGGACATCTTTGGGGGCCAATATTCTCTCAACTGTATGTTCTTCAAAGTTTCATTTCCCCAAAATTTCCTGAGCACTTTAACATCTTAAATCATGATATGAACAGTTCTTCCATCTACTGAAAATCAATCATCAGATTCTAATAGGACACTTTGTTTACTAATACATTATTAATATCTAGAAAATTGTTTTTATGAAAAATGAGCCAGAGGGCGCCTGGGTGGCTCAGTTGGTTAAGTGACTGCCTTCGGCTCAGGTCATGATCCTGGAGTCCCGGGATCGAGTCCCACATCGGGCTCCCTGCTCAGCAGAGAGTCTGCTTCTCCTTCTCACCCTCCTCCCTCTCATGCTCTCTGTCTCTCATTCTCTCTCTCAAATAAATAAATAAAATCTTTAAAAAAAAAAAAAAGAAAAAGAAAAATGAGCCAGAGTTTGATTTACAAAAATTAGTATTCTCTGAGTCCAGTGGTTCTTTTTTTTTTTAAGATTTTATTTATTTATTTGAGAGAGAGAGAATGAGAGAGAGAGAGCACATCAGAGGGGATAGGGTCAGAGGGAGAAGCAGACTCCCTGCAGAGCAGGGAGCCCGATGTGGGACTCGATCCTGGGACTCCAGGATCATGACCTGAGCCGAAGGCAGTGGCTTAACCAACTGAGCCACCCAGGCGCCCAGTCCAGTGGTTCTTAATTCAACAAATAAGGGAACTGAGGCCAGTGACATTAAGAAACTTTGTCAAGGACACACAGCTAGTAAGTGGCAGAGTAGGAATTCAAAATTAGGTCCTACCGCAAAGATCAGGGCTTTTCCATTTATACCATTTCTTCACCAAGAATAGCTCCTCCCAGGCCCTAATGCCCTAATTTAATGCCTGTGACTTAAATACCAATCTGTTCCTTTGGATCATCCACTTTCTATGGACCGCCTTGCAAATGTAAATCCTTGCAGAAGAGTAATACATATCCTCCGGTAGCCGATTAAATAAGATTATAGTTGTACACATATGTTGTAAAGGGAGAGAAAAGGATATATGATAGATGTATGCCTTAGTGTATAAGCAGACAGTTGTGAAAGAAAGGAAAGGCTGAGAAGAGTCTTGATCAAATCCTGACTTTGCCTCTTGTATGTTCATGGACAAATCCCAAATCCTGGTAAACTCTCTTAACCTTAATTTTCTGATCTATAAAATACATCATTCATAGGGTTGCTGTGAGAAATACATGCCATAATTCTTGAAAAGCACTTACGACAGAGCCTGGCTCAACGTTTGTGTCTAAGAACTGTTGGCAAGTGTTAATAAAGATCCTGATGGCTTCTTTACCTAATTCACGAATAGATTCTGGAATGGGTGATTTCTTGATCAACCACAAGGTGGAGATAGAGACACAGGAATGTATGTCTTTTTTTTTAAGATTTTATTTATTTATTACTCAGAGAGAGAGAGAGCGAGAGAGAGAGCGCGAGAGCAGGAACACAAGCAGGGGGAGTGGGAGAGGGAGAAGCAGGCTTCCCGCGGAGCAGGGACCCCGATGCGGGGTTCGATTCTAGGACTCTGGGATCATGACCTGAGTCGAAAGCAGACGCTTAACGACTGAGCCACCCAGGCACCCCAGTAATGTATGTCTTGATTCTGGAATTTTGAATTTAAGGGGGTAAAAAGAGTAGCCTTTGCATCTGAGTCTTTACAGAATAGATCCTATCTGCCTTTAAGCCCCCACACCTATTCCTCCATCATGAGAGCCCTTGTTTTTTGTGTTTTTTTGGTTTTCAGAGAGAGTCAGATAGACAAAGGAGATTTCAATAGACATTCTTTAATAATGTGAATTTTACTTCCACTTGCAGAAAATGTGGTATCTGATACAGAAGAGATGACTGTACAACTGTTATGAGAGAAATTTTTTTTAAGATTTTTTATTTATTTATTTAAGATTTTATTTATTTATTTGATAGAGAGAGACACAGCGAGAAAGGGAACACAAGCAGGGAGAGTGGGAGAGGGAGAAGCAGGCTTCCCGCGGGGCGGAGAGCCCGATGCGGGGCTCCATCTCAAGACCCTCGGATCCTGGCCTAAGACGAAGGCAGACGCTTAATGACTGAGCCACCCAGGCGCCCCAAGATTGTTTATTTATTTGACAGAGACACCGTGAGAGAGCGAGCACAAGGGGGAGGGGGGAGCAGCAGAGGGAGAAGCAGGCTTCCCGCTGAGCAGGGAGCCTGATGCGGGGCTCAATCCTAGGTCCCTGGGATCATGACCTGAGCCGAAGGCAGACACCCAACGACTGAGCCGCGCAGGCACCCCTGAGAGAACATCTTTAATACACTTATTTTCTTCTGCTTCCTCAGTCTAGAAACAAGAGGCAGGGTGGGGTTTTTTTTTCAAGATTTAAAAAAATTTTTATTTATTTTAAATGGGGCATACTTACCCTTTCTCCCAAGAAGCCCATTGGGTCCTCACGAAAATAGGACTCTTAGAAGTCTATCTTAGCATCCCAGGATTCTCAGGATGTAGATTTGGTTTCAGTTGTTCTCAGACGATCACTTTGTTGGTATATTTTGATAAGTTCATTAAAAACTCAACTCTCATTACCTCCAGGCATGATCTTATAGGCTATGTAACTATTATAATTATAATCTCAAAAAATTATATACATATTATATATATAATTAGGATTAGAATCTCAATAAAACCATAAAGTCTGCTTAGAAGATGAAGGTACCATCAAGTATCAACTTCAAAGGGCCACTACTTTTAGGACTCAAGAAAACATTACTGTAGAAGCAGAGCTTAGATTTTCCCCAAAATCTAATTGGATAAAAGAAACCCCTTCATTTCTATGTATAACTAAAGGATGAATAAGCATTAGCCAAGGGAAGGAGAATGAAAGAGGAAAGATCATTAGAAGCTGAGTTCCAAGACATGTAAAGGGTCAAAGAAGAAAAAGCAGTGTTCTTGTAGGTTTGAAAGTAATTACAGGGGCGCCTGAGTGGCTCGGTCATTAAGTGACTGCTTTCGGCTCAGGTCATGAAACCAGGGTCCTGGGACCGAACCCGCATCCGTCTCCCTGCTCCCGGGGAAGCCTCCTTCTCCCTCTCCCACTCCCCCTGCTTGTATTCCCTCTCTTGCTGTGTCTCTCTCTGTCAAATAAATAAATTTTAAAAATCTTAAAAAAAAAAAAGAAAGAGAGTAATTACATATGGCTTAACAGTAAAGACTGAGTGGGGAATGGCAATAATTAAAACTGGAGGGGTAAGCTGGAAATAAATCATTAGGCCCTATGTTTTATGTTGAGTATGGACTTTATCTGAGGACAATGCAGAGTCACCCAAGGACATCAAAGTGGGGCAAGACAAGATCAGATTCATGCTTTAGAGAGATCGTTCTGGCTGCAAGATAGAGACTAGAGGAAGGCAAAACTGGATGGAAGGTGTGCTCAATATTTTGTTTGTCTCTCCAGATGGTCTTTCCACCCTACTCCACTTGTTTTGTGTCACAGAAGCCTTACTGATATGGGCTCCCAACAGGCTCCATTGCCTTCTGGCTTCTGGTTGGGTCCAGCATTGGGAAATAGCAGCAGGAGATGAGAGGTCAGAAAGGAAAGAAAGAAAGGCCTGAATACTTATCCCCAGCTCCCTCCCTGCTGAGCCACTTTATAAGGACCGTAGCTCTTACCAGACAGCACCCTCCATTCAGCTGCCCTCTTCAGATTCTTGTAATCACTCTCTCCCTTATTTTTTCATGCTTTTGGCTAGTAATGATTTCCACTGTTGCTAGCCCTGGGGGAACTTTATATCCCTTGTTGGTTCCCTAAACCCTGCACACATTTTGTAAATAGTTCCTTTATTAAACACACTGGAAATTATCTAGTATGAGCGTGCTCTCTATTTCCTGCCAGGACTCTTAACTGGTAGAGAAAGAAACAAGTAATAATAATGACAGCTAACATTAACTATGTTCCAGGCATTCTCCTAAACAGTTTACATATGTTAACTTATTTAATGCTTACAGCAACTCTATGAATTATCCCTCTTTTACAAATATGGAATCTGAGATATAGAGAGATTAAGCAGTTTTCCCAAAGTCACTAGTAAGAAGCTAAACCATAATTCAAAACCACAGTCTGTTTCCAGAGTCTGTGTTCTTAACCACTATACTCCTTTGATGAGGTAAGAGTTGATGTTGTAAGTTGAAGCAATAGCAGTGGATGGAGAGGAATGGAAGGGTTTAAGAGATATTACTGCTAATCTCAGCACAATTTGGAAGATTAGTTGGGATCAAGAGACAATATAAATGCATTGATTTAAGAATGAAAGGGACCCTTGTTTATAATTTGTATCTTACTACCTGGGTGATCTTGAGTAAGTCACTTTATCTTTCCAGATTTTAGTTTCTTCATCTGTAAAATGGGACCAATAATACCTACTTCATGGAGTGGCTATAAGAATTAAACAAAGTACTGGAAGTCCCAGCCAGAACAGTTAGGCAAGAAAAAGAAACAAAAGGCATCTAAATCCAAAAGGAAAAAGTAAAACTGTCTTCATTTGCAGAGAGAGAGAGAGAGACTCCACCGAAAAACTATGAGACTAATAAACAAATTCAGTAAAGCTACAGGACACAAAATCAATTTGCATTTCTAAACTCTAATAATGAGATATCAGAAAGAGAAATCAAGAAAACAATAACATTTACCATTGCATCAAAAAGAATAAGATACCTAGGAATAAATTTAACCAAGGAAGTGAAAGACCCATACACTGAAAACTATCATATGTTGATAAAAACAACTGAAGAAGACACAAGTAAATGGGAAGATATTTTGTGCTCATGGAAGAATTAATACTGTTAAAATGTCCCTATGAACCAAAGCAATTTATAGATTCAGGGCAATTCCTATCAAAATTCCAATGACATTTTTCATAGAAATAGAACAAGTAATCCTAAAATTCGTATGGCACCACAAAAGACCCTAAATAGCCAAAGCAATCTTGAGAAGAGCAAATCTGAAGGCATAACACCTTCTGATTTCAAACTATATTACCCAGCTATAGTAATTAAAGCAGTATGATATTGGCATTAAAAAAAGACATGTAAATCGGGCGCCTGGGTGGCTCAGTCGTTAGGCGTCTGCCTTTGGCTCAGGTCATGATCCCAGGATCCTGGGATCGAGCCCCGCATCGGGCTCCCTTCTCGGCGGGAGGCCTGCTTCTCCCTTTCCCACTCCCCCTGCTTGTGTTCTCTCTCTCTCTCACTGTGTCTCTCTCTGTCAAATAAATAAACAAAATCTTTAAATAAATAAATAAATAAGACATGTAAATCAATAGAACAGAATAAAGAGTTCAGAAATAAACCCACACATATATGGTCAGTTAATTTATAAAAGAGCCAAGAATATACAATGAGGAAAGAATAGTCTCTTCAATAAATGGTGTTGGAAAAACTAGACAACCACATGCAAAAGAATGAAACTGGACCCTATCTTATACCATACAAACAAACAAACAAAAAACCTGAAAATGAATTAAAGACTTGAATGTAACACCTGAAACTATAAAACTCCTAGAAGAAAATACAGGGGGTAAGCTCCTTGACATTGGTCTTGGCCATGATGATTTGGATTTGACACCAAAAGCAAAGTCAACAAAAGCAAAAATAAACAAGTGGGTCTACATCAAACTAAAAAGCTTTTGCTAGGCAAAGGAAACCATCAACCAAATGAAAAGGCAACCTATGGAATGAGAGAAAAATATTTGCAAATCATATATCTGATAATGAGTTAATATCCAAAATACATCAAGGACTCATACAACTCAATAGCAGCAAATGAACAAGCAAATAATTCAATTTAAAAATGGGTAGAGGACCTGAATAGACATTTTTCCAAAGAAGACATTCAGATAGCCAACAGGTATGTGGAAAGATGCTCAAATAACTAATCACCCAGCAAATACAAATCAAAACTACAATGAGGGCGCCTGGGTGGCTCAGTCGTTAAGCGTCTGCCTTCAGCTCAGGTCATGATCCCAGGGTCCTGGGATCGAGTCCCACATCGGGCTCCCTGCTCAGCGGGAAGCCTGCTTCTCCCTCTCCCACTCCCCCTGCTTGTGTTCCTGCTCTCGCTGTGTCTCTCTGTCAAATAAATAAATAAAATCTTAAAAAAAAAAAACTACAATGAGATATCCCCTCACACCCGCTAGAATTGCTATTATTAAAAAAGAAGAAGAAGAAGAAGTGTTGGTGAGGATGTGGAGAAAAGGGAACCCTTGTGCACTGTTGGTGGGAATGTAAATTGGTGTAGCCACTGTGGAAAACAGTATGGAGATTCCTCAAAAAATTACAAATATAAGGGGCGCCTGGGTGGCTCAGATGGTTAAGCGTCTGCCTTCAGCTCAGGTCATGATCCCAGGGTCCTGGGATTGAGCCCCACATCGGGCTCCTGGCTCAGCAGGGAGCCTGCTTCTCCCTCTCCCTCTGCCTCTCTCCCTGCTCATGCTCTCTCTCTCTCTCTCTTCTCTGTAGCTCTATGTCTCAGATGAATAAATAAAAAAAAATCTAAAAAAAAGAACACCATAAGCATGTATATAATTACAAATAAAATATATCTAGTATCTTTTAAAAAAAATTACAAATATAAGAGATGATCCAGTAACTCCACTTCTGGATATTGATCTGAAGGAAACAAAAACACTAACTTGAAAAGATATCTGCACCCCCATGTTCACTGCAACAGTATTTACAATAGCTAAGACATGGAAACGATCAAAGTGCCCACTGATGGATGAATGAATAAAAAAAAGTGGTACACACACACACACACACACACACAGTGGAACATTATTCAACCATAAAAAAGAAGGAAATCCTGCTATTTACAACAACACAGTTGGACTTTTCTTTCCTTTGGGTGTCTACAGTACTTTGATCATCTATGGCATCTTTATTGCATGTCTTTTACTCTGTCTGCTGTTAGATTTAGTGGTTCATATGTCTCTCTCTCCTGTGAAGCTCCATTAGTCAAGGTCAGAGTCATAGAATCCTGATTCATATCTTTAGCTTTAGTTACTACTGTAATTTGTAGCACACAATAAATGCTCGGTAATACTGAATGGACAAATAACTCAACACTCCTAGGAAATTATTTCCTGAGTTTTATCTCAATTTGCCTTTCCTGCTGTCATGAAGATGAGAAAACTACTCTGCAACTTTATTGGTTACTTTTCTTATTTATTCACAAAGCCTGAGACACACTAGGTGCTTAGTAAATATTTGTTAAATGAAGGAACTAACATCAAGCAGTTACAGGAAACTGGCAGCCTAGCACACTGGAGGTTGTGGAGTCAGATTAGCTGGATTCAAATCCAGGTTCTAATGCTGTGAGATATTGAACAAGTTCATATCCTCAATGTGCCTCAATTTCCTCATGTGTAATGAGGATAATAGAACTTATCTCATAGACGTAAAAGAATCATGAGAGGGGCGCCTGGGTGGCTCATTCGTTAAGCGTCTGCCTTCGGCTCAGATCATGATCCCAGGGTCCTGGGATCGAGCCCCACATTGGACTCCCTGCTCGGCGGCAAGCCTGCTTCTCCCTCTCCCGCTCCTCTGCTTGTGTTCCCTCTCTTGCTGTGTCTCTCTCTGTCAAATAAATAAATAAATTCTTTCCCCAAAAAAGAAAGAAATGCAGATTCCTGGGCCCACGTTTTGAGGGACACTGCACTGGGCTCTTCACAGATCAACCTGATCATTGAAACTGGCTTGATATTACTACCATGTCCTTGGCCCAGGGACTGAACTTTCCCTGCTTCTGAAGAATTGATCCCAGTTAGCCCTAAAGTTCAGTCTCTCATGATCTGCTGCACAGCCAATGTATAACATTGTCTGCTCCTGCCAGATGTTTCCTTGATGCTCACTCCCCCAACAACATGCTAATTTCCATCTCCTTACTTTGGCTATTTCCTTAGTCTGAAATGCTTTCTTTAAAAAAATTTAAAATAAAAAAATAAAATAAAAAAAATTTTTTTTTTTTTTTAAAGAGAGAGAGAGAGAGAGCATGAGGGGGTGGGGTGGGGAAGGGGCAGAGAGAAAATCTTAAGTGAGCTCCACTCCCATCATGGATCTCACCTCCCTGAGATCATGACCTGAGCCGAAATCAAGAGTCAGATGCTTAACAGACTGTGCCACCCAGGTGTCCCTGAAATGCTTTCTTTTCAGCCTTTTCTATTCAAATCTTTCCCATCCCCCAAGATTTGGCTCAAACTACTCCTGCTCCTGGCCCCATCACATGCACCTTCTCAGAAGCCCTCCTTGGCTAGCTTCCTTGTACCTCTTCCTCCTCCCCATTCTGAGAAAAATAACCTCCTTTATTCCTTGCTTGTCCATCTGTGCTTCCTTCAAGTGTTGCTTTAAGATTAAATGGAATGATTCCTGTGAAAAATAAGGTCTTTCCAAGTTTATTTTCCACACGGGCACCCATCTTATATTAGTGAACCAAGAGGGTTGAGCTCACAAAACTCATTAACTGATTCTAAAGCTGCACCATGTTGTCAGCATCTAGTCTCCATGAAACTAAGGAGACTATGTGATATTTAGACTAAAAGCTAATATAATAATCTAACGTTTTGACTCAGAGTTTCTGTTGAAGAATAGGAAAAGTATGGTGGTAGACAAAACAATCTATTTTAGGGATAGTCTTGGTGAAAGTCCTAGTTTCTGAAAGTCAGACCTGGCCTTTATGACCAATTTTGTATTCCCCTGAAACTTTATTCACCATCTTTGTATCCCCCTGCAATACCTAGCAAAATACTTTGCACCACATAGGTCAATATGTGTATAATTAAATCATGGCCTGCTAATTCAGGTTCTTGATTTTGTTGCCCCACTGGATAAACATTAAGGCCTGGGGAGTATGATTTACTTGTGTGATGAATTGTTTAAATATGAGATGAAAGAGAAGGCATAAAGGTATGGCCCTATTCTGTACTGAATTGTGTCCACCCAAAATTCACATGTTAAAGCCCTAAATCTGGGGCGCCTGGGTGGCTCAGTTGGTTGAGTGACTGCCTTTGGCTCGGGTCATGGTCCTGGAGTCCCGGGATTGGGTCCCACGTCGGGCTCCCTGCTCGGCAGGGAGTCTGCTTCTCCTTCTGACCCTCTTCGCTCTTGTGCTATTTCTCATTCTCTGTCTCTCAAATAAATAAAGAAAATCTTTAAAAAAGAAAAAAAGCCCTAAATCCCAATGTGACTGTATTTATTTATTTATTTAAACGATTTTTATTTATTTATTTGACAGAGAGAGAGACAGCGAGAGGGGGAACACAAGCAGGGGGACTGGGAGAGGGAGAACAGGTTCCTGCGGAGCAAGGAGCCTGACGCGGGGCTCGATCCCAGGATCATGACCTGAGCCGAAGGCAGACGCTTAACCCACTGAGCCACCCAGGCACCCCCTAATGTGACTGTATTTAGAGATAAGACCTTTAAGGAGGCAGTTAAAGTTAAACAGGGTCATAAGGGTGGGGTCCTAATCCAATATGACTAGTCTTTATAAGGAAAGACAGACACCAAGGGACGCACTTAACAGAGAAAAGTCCATGTGAGGACACAATGAGAAGTTGGCCATCTGCAAGCCACAGAGAGAGGCCTCGGGGAAAACCAAATGTGCTCACACTTGATCTTGGACTTAGAGCCTCCAGAAAATATAAGAAAATAAATTTCTGTTTAAGCCACCCAGTTTGCTATAGTTTGTTATAACAACCCTAGTGGACTAAAGTAGACCTTATTTTACTTTTTATTTTTTTTTTAAAGATCTTATTTGTTCATTAGAGAGAAAGAGAGCACACATAAGCAGGGGGAGAGGCAGAGGGAGCAGGAGAAGCAGACTCCCAGCTGAGCTGGGAGCCCGAATGAGGGGCTCGATTCCAGGACCTGGAGATCATGGCCTGAGCCAAAGGCAGACACCCAACCATCTGAGCCACCCAGGCACCCCCTTATTCTACTTTCTAATGAGAGCGGAATTTCCCCAAAGCGTGTTCAGTAGAACTTCAGCAGAATATGGATAGAGGTCCAGAAAAAGTTGTTCAGTGTCAATAAACTTGAGAAATATAGGTTTGAACAAATTAGAGCTGTTTCTCAGGATCTTTAATTTGCTAACAAACATTTTGATTCTCCAAGAGGACAAAATCGTATGTAGCATTTCCCAAACTTGCCTGACCATAGAAACACCCTCTTTTTTGGAGGGGAGGGGCAATGCATAGTCTTACAAGACCAGTATTTTGTGGGAAACAGTTTGGAAAATACTTATAGTTCTGGGACGCCTGGCTGGCTCAGTCAGTGGAACATGCAACTCTTGTTCTCAGGGTTGTTGAGTTCGAGCCCCACTTTGGGTGTACAGATTACTTAAAAATAAAATCATCTTCTAAAAAAAGAAAAAGAAAATACTTTATTAGAGTTTTGTTTTTCTTACCCTGATCAGCCTGTTCTTAACTATCCCACCATTCACCATCAGGATCTAGACAGATGTTGAAGAACCTTGGAGAAGGGAGGTCCAGGTCTCCTTCAAATGAATTATTCCTGGAATGAGGAATGACCCTCCCCGGAGGCCTGCCAAGCCTGTTTCTTCAATGACCAACCCAGAGTAAGAAGTGGTAATGACCAAACCTAAAAGAAGAATAGTTAAAAGGGAAAGACTAAAATCTAACCTGATTTCCTACAAGGGAGTCAAACTACACTGGCAACCAAGACCTTTGTAAATATTTCTTGTTTTTTTTTGTTGTTGTTGTTCCTTTTGTATTTCCCTAAAATTGTTGGTAATAAAATGCTTTTTAAAAAATGACTGAGCTTCGGGTGCCTGGGTGGCTCAGTCGTTAAGCGTCTGCCTTCAGCTCAGGTCATGATCCCGGGGTCCTGGGATCGAGCCCCGCATCGGGCTCCCTGCTCCACGGGAAGCCTGCTTCTCCCTCTCCCATTCCCCCTGCTTGTGTTCCCTCTCTTGCTGTGTCTCTCTCTGTCAAATGAATAAATAAAAAAAATCTTTAAAAAAAATGACTGAGGGCGCCTGGGTGGCTCAGTTGGTTAAGCGACTGCCTTCGGCTCAGGTCATGATCCTGGAGTCCTGGGATCGAGTCCCGCATCGGGCTCCCTGCTCAGCAGGGAGTCTGCTTCTCCCTCTGACCCTCTTCTCTCTCATTCTCTCTCTCAAATAAATAAATAAAATCTTTAAAAAAATAAATAAATAAAAAATTAAAAAAATTTAAAAAATGACTGAGCTTGTAGTCTAAGGAAGAAGAAAGATGAAGAGAGAGTGTATCTAATTCTATAGCCAGATAGAGAGAGAGGGATGAGGTGGAGGAGTGGCAGAACACCCCAAACACAGAGTGTGTGGTGGTAACCACCAGGAAGAGAGAAAAGGAGACAGAGTCTGTGGTGCTTGTAGCAAGGAAGGCAGGATAAAAGAAGCTCTTCCTGGCTTGTGCAACGGGATTTTGAGTTTTAAAAAAAAGTGTTAGGGGTGCCTGGGTGGCTCAGTTGGTTAAGCGTCTAACTCTTGATTTCGGCTCAGGTCATGATCTCACAGGGGTGAGACTGAGCCCCACGTTGGGCTCTGCTCTCAGCGGGGAGTCTACATGAGATTCTCTTCCTCTCCCTCTCCCCACCCATGCTCCATGTGCACATACATGCATTCTCTCTCTCTCTCAAATAAATTTTTATAAAAAGTCTTAGTGAAGATTTCTTGCTGCTGTATCATGGATAGGGAGGTCTTACGCCAAAGTTAGATATCCATTGGGTCAATAGTCAACACATATTTATTTAATACTTAATGTATCAATACCATTCTAGCAAAGAAACAAGACAAAAATCTACCCTCCCAACCTTTCATTCTAGTGGGAGTTTATTATATTTTATTTTTGTTAGAAGATATACATACAAAAGGTTATCTGCAACATATGGGACCATATTAAAGAATAATCATCATAAAGCAAATACACATCTACAAACAGCTCCACTTAAGAAATAGAATATTTCCAGTACATAATGAATCCTCCATCTGGCTTTTTTATATCATGTTTAAACATATGCACACACACACACACACACACACAGAAGTAATTACTATCCAGAATTTTGTGTTAATAATTTCTTTTCTTTTCTTTTTTTTAAGATTTTATTTATTTGACAAAGAGATAGTGAGAGAAGGAACACAAGCAGGGGGAGTGGGAGAGGGAGAAGCAGGCTTCCCGCTGAGCAGGGAGCCCGATGTGGGGCTCGATCCCAGGACCCTGGGATCATGACCTGAGCCGAAGGCAGATGCTTAACGACTGAGCCACCCAGGTGCCCCTCTTTGCTTTTCTTTATGTTTTTCCACACTGTCTGCATATCCCTAAACATTATTGTATCAGTCAGGGTCCTGGCAGAAAACAGGTAGCACACTCAGGATATAAGGAGGCAGGGTATTGTAAGAATACTTTAGGATATTATTTTGAGGCTCATAACGGTGCTCTTTTCCACCCTAGGATTGAATAGGGGGAGGACAGAGTAGCTACCAAAAGTAAGAAATGGTGGGCTGTGTGGAGAGAGAAATGGTGAGCTGTGTGTGAGACCTTGAGTGGAAGGAATCCGACCAGCTCACAGCAACCCACAGTGAGAATACCAGAGAATAAATACCCGACCCCACTTTCCCCTAGTTCTCCAATCTTCCGCTGGTGCTTACCATCAGCCAAACCTAACCAGAAGCCAGAAGTTAAAAGAGCCGTTTGAGTCCATGCAACTCAGCCTCCTGGAACTAGAAACGTGGAGAGTGAATCTGGAAGGGCAAACTGAAGATAATTCGGGCCACATACGTTGCTTATTTTGCCTTTTTAAATTTACATAAATGGAGTAATACATTATGTATTCTTCTGTGACTTGCCTTTTTTGTTTATTCATTAGAGAGTTCAAGTGTGTAGATGTAGTTCATTCATATTCAGTTCTGTGTAATATCCCATTGTATGAATCTACTACAATGTATTTATTTATCCAGCCTACAGTTGATGGGCATTTGGATTGTTTCCAGCTTTTTATTAACAGAGAATACCAAACTATTTTCCAAAGTCATACGAATTGACATTCCCAACTAGCATTAAATTAAGCTTCCTGTCATTCCATCATCTCACCAATACTTGGTATTATCAGACTTTCTAACTTTGTGAGTTTGATAGGTGGGAAATAGTATCTTGTTGTGGTTCTAATGTTCATTTCCTTGTTTCTAACAAAGTTGAACATCTTTTTACATGCTTATTGGCCATACCTATGATTATTTTTTTCTTTTGCTCATTTGTCAGTTATATGAATTATAAATACCATCTCCCCCTTAGTGCCTTGTTTTTTCACTCATAATATAGTATCTTTTGGTTCACAGAAGTTGTTAATTTTAACATAATTGAATTTATACTTTTTTCCCTTTGTGGTTTGCACTTTTGGTTCCCCTTTAAAAAATCCTTCTCTACCCTGAGGTCATAAAAATATTTCCTATTTTGTCTTCTAAAAGGTCCATTGTTTTACATTATACTATAAGCTTTAAGTCTTTCATAGTTAAGTCTTTTTTTTTTAAGATTTTATTTATTTATTTGACAGAGAGAGACACAGTGAGGGAGGGAACACAAGCAGAGGGAGTGGGAGAGGGAGAAGCAGGCTTCCCGCTAAGCAGTGAGCCCGATGCGAGGCTCGGTCCCAGGACCCTGGGATCACGACCTGAGCTGAAGGCAGACGCCTAAGGACTGAGCCACCCAGGCGCCCCCATAGTTGTCTTTTTTTTTTTTTAAAGATTTTATTTATTTAGGGCGCCTGGGTGGCTCAGTTGGTTAAGCGACTGCCTTCGGCTCAGGTCATGATCCTGGAGTCCCGGGATCGAGTCCCACATCGGGCTCCCTGCTCAGCGGGGAGTCTGCTTCTCCCTCTGACCCTCCCCCCTCTCGTGCTCTCCCTCTCTCTCATTCTCTCTCAAATAAATAAATAAAATCTTTAAAAAAAAAAAAAGAGAGAGAATGAGAGATAGAGAGCACGAGAGGGAAGAGGGTCAGAGGGAGAAGCAGACTCCCTGCTGAGCAGGGAGCCTGATGTGGGACTTGATCCTGGGACTCCATCCTGGGACTCCAGGATCATGACCTGAGCCGAAGGCAGTCGCTTAACCAACTGAGCCACTGAGGCGCCCCCATACTTAAGTCTTAAATCTACCTGGAACTGATACTTGTGTATGGTGTAAGTAAGGGGTCAGATTTAATTTTTTCCATATAGATAACCAATTACTGAATAGTCCATTTTTTTCCCCAACTGGCTGCAAGTGCTTTCTGAGACAAAAATTTTGTTTCAATATATGTATTAGTTTTTTCCTGGATTCTCTGTATATTTTGCTAACCTGCCACAGTGCCTGAGAGTCTACTCTTAGGGACTTCAGCTCCTGAAGACTTATTTGATGATAGCTCTCTGGAGAGATTATATATTAAGCCAGTATCTTTCAGATCATCTCAATGGGAGAATAGTTTATTAGTGTCTATCAGGATCTGGAGTGTGGTCACTTTAATGTTAGAGTTAGACAATAGGATCTAAGGCAACATGGAGACTGTGGTTACCTGAAAGGTGGTGCCCTTTGCAAAGGGAAACGGATGAAAGTAGAAAGGGGTGATCCTGATCCTAGTAGCTAAGGAATATTTATGCAGATATAATCTGCCAGGATGAGCAAGTTTGTGGAGCAGAAGTACTTCTAGAATCATATTTTCAATATATGTAAAGAAATCTGCTTATGTGAAGATATATAATGTTTTATATATATATATATATATATATATATGTATGTTGAAAAATAGTTACTCTTATTTTTAGAGCTGTTCTTTTAAAGTCAGTTAATTGAGTCATGCATAGACAACCCAAGTATTTAATTTAGACAATTACCAGTTGATTCACAGGCATCCTATATACCATGACAGACAGGAGGACACCATTAAGGAAGGCACAGAGATTTCCTTTTCAATAGGCACAACTGTGATCCAGGCAGCTCTTGCAAAATCTGGCAGCTTGGAAGGACAGCTCCCCATATCAGTCCTGATAATGGACTCTGGATATCACAGCCAACTTATCTTTGAAGATAAACAGGGAAAAGGGGTTCTCCAATTTAAGCAGACTATAGAAGTATTACAAAAGGATTTAAATAAGACCTTTGGCCATGAAGGGCTTTAAACTTGTGACCACCTGAACAAACCATTTCCTTCATGGCCCCCTCCAGAACTACCTTGACTATGATTCCTGCATGCTCTCAACACCCTTCTAAAATACCATCACCACCACCACCCTTCAGCTAAAAATCTAAGATATCAGCAACTGCCTTGTCTAGGAACCATCCCATCTGTTCAAAACGAGCATTCAATTCCCTTCTTTCAACAAATGGCCATTGGACACCCTTAATGTGCTGGCACCTGTGGAAATCAGGGGATTGAGAGAGAAATAAAACCTTCTTCCCTGACCTTCAGGAGCTCACTCTTTAGTGGTGGCAAAGAGAAACTGGCTGGGCCCCAGAACAAGTTTATTTCTTACAGAATGCCTCAGTAGTGTTCCATAAAGCATCGATGCAGCTGCCAAAGCCAGAGGTATCTGGAACAGGGGCAGTTGAGACAGATCCTTTCCTCTGCTTCTGTTATACCACTGGAGGGGATGGCTTTGGGTGTATGCCATGTGGGATACTGGGTCTGATCCGGGAGCTGGGTCTGCAGCATCAGTCCCTGTGCTTGCCACTAGAGTGAATCCCTGACCAAGCTTCAGAACCTCTTCAGGATGTGAAGGAAGACAACACCCCATCCCAGGGCTACACTCAGCTACCAATTACCTTGCTTCTTACTACTTTATAAATTGACCCTCACAGCCATTTCTCCAGGCACAAGCCTGCCCACAGGAGGACAAATAAGATGCCAATTTCATGCTACCCAGACCCAAACTACTATTCCCCTCCAATACTGTCTTGATTTTGAGTCTGTCCATTGACTCTATCTCTTTCCATTCTCTTGGAGATTTATTCATTCAAAAAGGATTTGTATTAGGAGACAACATAGTGTCATGGTTAAGGGCAGGGACTCTGGGGTTTCAATCCCTGCTCTGCATTTACTAATTGTGTGGCCTTAGGAAAGTTAAATATCCTGTTTCCTCATCATTATGGGGTTAAGAATAGTTATCTATCTCATAAGGATACTAATGAAACCTATCTAATAAAGTTGTGAAGATTAAATTAATATATAGGTAAAGGGCTTAGAATGGTGCCCAGGAACAATATAAACGCTAGCTAGTATTGACTATCACTTATGTGCCAGGTGTACCAATCTAAGCTCCTACATTAACACCTTCAATCCTCATAATAACCCTATGAAGTTGGTACGTTATAAAAATGAGAGGTTTGTAACAAAGGTTTTAAGTAAAATAGAAGTAAAGTAACCTGCCAAAGGCTCTGAGGGTACAGCAGTGAACAAAACAGGCAAGGTCCCTGCTATCATGAAACTTTCATTAAACAAATAAAATAATTTCATCATGATTAATGCGATGAAGAAGATAATAAGTAAAACAAGATGAAGGGGTATGATAAAGTTGCAGTATACTTCGAGGAATGACTTCCAGAGATGTTCTTCCCTGTCACTGGCCTGTGTGTTCACAGCCACCCCGGCTTACCTCAACACATTTCAATAACTCTGAATCTTGGGAGTGAAACTATTGGAGTCTCATTTCCTTGTTTAAGTAGGTCTCCAGACTCCTTATGCACATTTGCCTACTGCTTGCCTGGTTTATTTCACAGAAAAAAATATGTTTATTTCACAGAAACATGTGACAATCTACTCCCACAAGTGACCAGGAAATCATAGTATAGCACAGGCAGTTCTATGGCAAAGGAAAACAAAGGGGGATATGGTTTCACAAAGGAGGTACCTACCTCAGCTTGGGAACCAGGAGTAGAAAGAACAGCATATGCAGAGGCTCAAATCTAAAGTGTGCCCCAGTCCTCTTCCCAAACCAAGAAGTTGCCCCTCATTTTATTAGCAGCCCTCACTCTATGAACTACTACCATTTGAAAATGATGTTTATTCTCTGTGTGACAGTGAAGGTAATAGGCACCTCCAGGATACTCTTAGGCAGTAGGACCCATGAGCAGGCTCAGATTTTCTGTTGGGATCTCTTAAGTACCTGGGTTGACCATATCTTCTACCAGGGCACAGGGATAGAGGAGAACCTTATTCTCAGGATTGCTGCTAGCTCATGTAGCACCTGCATTAGTTTCCAAAGAATGCTGTGACAAAGTACCACAAACTGGGGGGCTTAAAACAACAGAAGTTTACTCTCTTACAGATCTGGAAGTGGGAGTCCAAAATCAAGGTGTTGGGAGAGTTGGTTTCTTCTGAAGTCTTCTTCTGGTGGTTGCCAGCAATCTTTTGCCTTCCTTGGTATATAGTTGCAACCCTCCAATCTCTACCTGCATCATCACACAGCCTTCCTTCTTAGGTCTCCTCTGTGTCTCCATGTCCATTTTCCCTCTCCTTTCTCTTATAAAGCCACCAGTTGTTGGTTTTAGTGCCTACCCCAACTCAAAATAGCCCCATCTTAACTTGATTACATCAGCAAAGGCTCTATTTCCAAATAAAGTCACATTCAGAAGTACCAGGGATTAGAATTTACATATATCTTTTGGAGAACACGATTCAACCCACTGCAGCACCGTTAGCAAATTGGAGATAGGTGGCCCCTCTGGATGGATGCTGCCCCTCTACTCATGGCTTGGTGAGCAGGCACTTTTGTGTGAATTACACAAAGGAATCCTTCTTCCTAGTGGAGGTAACTCCACAGTAGGATACAAGGCTCTGCACTTAGAGCCGAGGCTGTATTTCAATCCCTAGTCAGCCCCTGCTGCCCCCCTTGGCAAGACATACCCTATCAAGCCATGTATACGGACCCTGACCGCTCTGTGCTCAGCTGACTGCCTCAGGTCTGTGCCCCCAACCCTGCCCACTTTATTCCTTCCATTCCCATATCCTAGGGGCAGAACCCATTTTTGTTCTCTTCTGTCCAGTTTTTAAATGTCTTTTGTGCAATGATCTGATTCTGTATCTCCTGTGAATAGCTGATTTTTTGCCTAGCCAGCATCCATTCTTTTCTCTTCCAGAAAAAAAGTGCCCTAATTTTCTTTTCAAGCAACCACTCCTCTGCCACTTTCAGTTTATCTGGTTTGAGTAGTACTGAGCCCAGCCTCCAACTCCAGAGATGGAGCTGGACAAGATCTAAGCTTAGCCAATCAGAACACCTCATCTCCTGGCGTAATTGATCCTAGTTTAGGTACATGACCCAGGACTTTCGCCAAAACTATTAAAGCAAAGACTCTCTGTCTAGATGGCTATATTGGTAGGGTAAGCCTGGAGTGGACTGAGAATGAAGCCAACCCAGAGAATCCTGAAAATATAATTTGATCACCTAGTTCCAGATGGGCCTGAAGCTAGATATACCACTGGACTTTACAGTAACATGAGCTAACAAATCCGCCCCCCCATGATCTCATTCTTTTCTTGTGATTATTTAAAGTGGGGATATGACACTTATAATCAAAAGAATGTTGACTGGATGAAGAATCTGACACTTCTGTCACCCCTGCTCTACATTTCCACAGCTCCTCATTCTCTCTGGCCCTCCAAGGTTTCCATGCCTGAGTCCTGACAGATGAGGAAGAGTTAACCAGGCTAAAGAAAGGGAAAGGGTTCCCTACCACACTGCAGTGGGAATGGGTGAAGAACTGGACTGAATTTGCTGTGTTCTTAGACTTGTTATAGTTTGGGGGCGTTGGCAGGTGGGGAGTGGGTTCTGCTGCTTTCCAGAGCTGTCAATTCTGTCTGCATTTTGTTTCATTTTCCTGTGGGCTCACCACTTTCTCACCAGCTCAGGAGCCTTGCTTCCATGCGCTGTCCAGCAATATAGCCTAACCCTTTTTTTGAGGTACACACTGCTCCTTGGGATTCTCTGCATTCTCTACAACAGCCAGGATACAGCCAGGAGCCACGGGGTCTCCAGAAGTACAAGCTGACCTGCTGTCCCTGACCTCTTGCAGTGCCAGTCCTTCATCCTCCTTGAAGCCGTCCCAACAGTTATACCCATCCTGATTTCCCCCATCCTGAGTCCATCACGAACTTGCCTTGTCCATCATGAACTTGAATACTGCCTTGTACTGTGGCTTTCATTGCGTTGGTGCTGGACCTGTTTTTCCAGTTCCCTTCTAAGATCTCAGAAGTCTACCCCCAAAGTTCTTAGCACAAGCCCAGGGAAGAGTCACTCCATAAATGAGGTAAAGTTCATGAACTTTAATGCACATACCATCATTGCCATTACAATAAGGATAGGAGGTACATTAAAATAAGCCAGTTTGTATCAATAAAACATATCAATACAGAACGGGGGAGACACAGCAGATATTTGCAAATGGCATCTTCCCTTTTGTTACTGTGTATACGTCTGTGTGTGTGTGTGTGTGTATTTGCATTTGTACAAACTCACAATACCACGTAACATTTCATATATCACTGAGAACAGCTGTCGGTATACAGAACATAGGAAGATTAAAAAAGCATGAAAACATCTGCTTAGCTAGAATCTTATGGGGAGAGATGTGAGCGTTATTATTCCTCTTTGTGCTCAGTCCCATAGAGGGAGAACTCCAATTTTTGCTAATTGCTCCTCCTGAGGAATTCTGCTCAGCCTAATGTGGCACATCTCCTAGGCTAACATGAGACCAGCCCAGTCCCTGGTTGAATAAATTAGAAAGAGCAACTGGGGGAGTTGAAGGTGATGTGCAAATTGAGTAAGGGTGACATTTCTCTGTGTAACTGCTGAGACCATCAGCCTCTGGCCCCATGATATGAGGAAAACCTCTGTTCTAAGGTTTAATTGTTATTAAGGGTGTGGGGGTGGTGAGGAGAGTGTGCATTCCTCTCCTTCCTTCTCTCCCACAAGCAGAGAGGAAGCCAGACGTAGGCACAACTGATGCTTAGGTTTTCTCTTCAGCTACCCCCAATCCCCCCAAATAGGCAGGGTTCAGGATCAGGACTGCTCACTCCCTGGGGCAGACCCTACCTTGTTCTGACACCAACCAAGCCATTTGCTGCCTTCGTTATGTAGTCTTGAGCAGGTTGCTTCACTGATGCAGGCCTCAGTTTTCCTTATCGGAGTACTGGGAATAATAAAACCCACATCACAGGGTTGTGTCAAAGACCACTGAAGCTTCACTGAGAAAGTACTTTGGGAACTGTAAAGTGTCGAATACAGAATTGATGATTTTTGTTATAATATACTAATCATAGTACAAATAGACTCTACTGTCTGCCCCTCCCGGGCCCCAACCCCATCCATAGCTCACTGCTCTGTTCAGCATGAACTGGCTGATTCTTTTTGGGAGATCTTAGCCTCTGGAAGTTTCTCTGTAGCCAACCAAACTTCTGGGTATAAGGCATGTTGGCATGATATTTCTACGTGAGATTAGGTTCCTGGGGCCAAAACGTAGGGGGAGAGGGGAAAGTTGGTAGAGGTGGAAGGGACCCTTGGAAATGGCTCCAGGAAGGGTATGCCCAGTTTCATTCTGGGATGAATGCTGTCTACTCCCAGCCCCTCACATTGGCTCCATCTTACATGTCCACAATACTTCACAGTTTCTAAAATGCACTTTTATTTGACTCTCACAACTATTTTGTAAAGTAGGCAAGATTATTAATCTCATTTTATAGATGAAAATATGTTTGTCCAGGGTAACACAGCTAGTATATTGTAGGACTCAAATCCAGGTCTTTTGGAATCCTGGTTTTCTGAGCACTGGGGGGCATTTTTTTTTTAAAGTAAACTCTACCCCCAACGTGGGGCTCAAACTCACGACCCCAAGATCAAGAGTCACATGCTTTACCAACTGAGCCAGCCAGGTACCCATCGGTGGGGCATCTTTTGACAAAGGCTCCAGGACACTCTGCCTAATTGGAATGACCTTGTGCAGTACAATAGTCAACACCACATGTTTAGCACCTACTAAGGGTGTCAGGTACTGCACTAAGGGCTTTAAACTAATTCCTACATTTACTCCTCTCAACAACCTCTTGAGGCAGCTATTATTCCATTTGTATATGAAGTAATTGAGGCTCCAAGAGTAATTTTCTCAAAGTCACACAACTATTTAGTGATGAAGATCCAAGGATTGAACCCAGGTCTCTTGGACTACAAACCTTATGCTCTTAACCACTCCACCATGCTACTTTCTCAGTCCTCATCCTGTAACGATGTTTGGAGGGACTGGAAGATAGCTCAGCACCAATCTCTCAGCCCTTTAGTTCCCAGGCTTCCAGCTGTATGACAGAAAGATCTTACCCAGCTCAACCTGGCACATGTTTGGTGCTTGGTAAATTAATTTCCCCTTGAATTGGCTCTTAAGACATGGATGCTTGCTGTTGTTTCTCAAATGCACATGTCTGTATTCTATTCTCAACAAGTCTCATCAGAGATTCTTGTTCCTCTTCCTCGTTAACCTTTAGGAACCTCTGGTCTAGTACAGGCAGGCATGGAGCATCCAGATGCACTTAGTAAAATTACTAAGATGCTTTCTGGAAGCCCCAGAAATCGAGGCCACAAGCCTGGCTGAGTGATGAGGGCAGGGGGGGTCCATACAGCCTTGGCTGTTTTTATCCTATCCAAGAAAGAAGGCTTTCATAATGAAAGGATTACTGCCAAAATCCTGTTTGCCACTTGCAGCTCTGACAGAAAATGGGCCTAAAATCACAGAGCATTAGCTCCAAGAGGGCCTGCAGAAATTATCTGGTCTAAACTCAAGGAGCCCAGAAATAGGGAGTGACTTAATCAAGGTTGCACAGCCCATTAGCTTTATCCTAGTCCATTGGTAAAACTTGGAAAGAGATGCATCAGAATCTGAAGGGAGCTGGGAATACTAATCTCACCCCTCGGAGACCTGCTGATTTACTTTGCCAGACATTAGCATTTCTATGACATGATTTTGTACCAAGCAAAGGAAATTCTTGAATTCAAGTCTCCCAGAGACTTCCTATTTAGGTATTTGCTGTTTAGCCACTTCAAAATGATAGAAGAGAAGCAGGCAAAACAGATGTCACACAACTCAGTCCAGTCAATGGTATTCTGTCAAGATGGTGGGTGTCACTGAGTTGGTAGACATAGGAACAGATATGGAGAAAAAGCAGCAGAGGTGTTAGCTGTTTTGTCTAGCTTGAGTCCCTGGGAGGTTAGTCTATGTGCGGACTAGTAACCCTACCACAGGAACCTTTGTCTGTGCTGTCATCAGTGTTTGTGGAGAACTACTTTTCACCTTGAGAAATCCCTCTTCCTCCTCTATTCAGGTACATGAACAGAAAATGAAGAAAGTAGGTTTTGTTCCAGATTATACAAAATCTGCATCAGAAAGTCGACAGAAGTAGACTTTTTCTGAAAGACTCAGTGTTTAAAAATTAGAATTACCGCACTTCGGACCTAGAAGGATATATAAAGGGGAAAACTAAGAACTAAAGGGGGACAATATATTTTTGGTTATTAAGTATTAAGAACCTAACTCCAACGAGCAAAACTAAATGGGGACTTTGTTGGAAACACTGGGTGTCTAATAGAATCAAAGGAGATGTGATCTGCCAAACCTCACGAAGCCAGAATCAGGGCTGAGAAAGCCACAGGACAGAGTTTCTCATCCTATACCTATGCCTCTGTCTGCATGATCGCCTTGTTTTCTCCTACTATAGATCATTTTACAATGGGTTGAGGATAGGTATCACAGTTTTAGAGAACACATCTTCATAATATTTGCCATTCAAAAGGGAAGAAAATAGCTCCAATTTTTTTCTTTTCAAATCCTAGGGAAGAATTCTGATTGGCCTTGCTTGATCACATGTCCACTTTACTGACAGTCTTTACTAGAATCACCTGGTTTGGATGAAGGAGTAGTAGTAGTACTGCAAAAGAAGAGATTATTATTTCCAGAAGAAATTCTGGGGAGAAGTGACAGTTGGCTATTACAAGAAATGATTTACCAGGAGTCCTACAGTAAGTTAGGGGCAGATTCAGGGCTAGAAAGAGAATTGATAAAATAACTGTTATTAATAATAATTGAAGTCTCTGGATTCTTTTCATGTGTGGTATTGAAGTAAACCCCAGTGTTACTGAGCTATTCATTTATTTATATTTTTAAAAGATTTGTGTTGTGTAGAGGATGGACTATGGGAGAGCAAGTGTGGACTAGGGAAACTGGTTAGGAACTCTATGGTAGCTCGCTAAGGGAGAAACAAGTGGCTTGAACCAAGATCATGGCATATGGAGAAAAGTGAGCAGACTTGAGATATATTTTAAAAGTAGACTCACAGGTCTTGCACTGGATGTGGAAGGAAAGAAAAGAAAGAAAGAAAGAAAGAAAAAGAAAAAAAGAAAGAAAGGAAGGAAGAAAGAGGAAAGGAAAGGAAAGGAAAGGAATTAAGAATAATAGCAAGGTTTCTGTGATGACTGGGGTTGAAATAAATTTCCATGTGGACATGTTGAGTTTGAGACATGGAGATGTCTACTGGACCCTAGGTATACATGTCATTACCAAAGACTTGGCATCTAAAGCCACAGGACTAGACAAGGTCTCCAAGGAAGACAGTGTAGCTAGAGCAGAGGGACCAACTGTTCTTCTTTTTTTTTTTTTTAAGATTTGATTTTTAAGTAATCTCTACATCCAACATGGGGATCAAACTTACAACCCCGAGATCAAGAGTCGCATGCTCTACCGATTGAGCCAGCCAGGTGCCCCTCAACTATTCTTTGAGCCATCTTTCCTGCATATACTGAATCCTTCTGCTGGGCTCTAGCCAGGAATCTCAGGTGGGAATTACAACCATTATTACAGTTAATTCCATAGAATGAGAAGCCAGATTCATCCCTCAGGGAGTAGCTCAGTAACCAAATGAATGGTGAAATATGCATCAAAACGCCATACAGATGTGTCTTCATTCCTCCAAAGTAGACCCTTTGGACAACTAAACAAATGGGGAGACTGCCCTGCTGCAAACCATTTTGACATTTCTCTTTGGGGATAGCAGGTTTTAAGACCCAGGGAAATTTGTCAGACTTGGTTTCAGATGACTTAGTGTTGCTTCCTTTGGTGGGTTGAAAAATGGCCACAATATTTTACAGTTCCTCCCATCAAGATACGGCATCTATATCTCCACCCCTTGTATGTGACTTGGATTAGTCAGTGGGACACTAGCAAACACGATACAAATAGAGGCTTGAGAAGAACTTCTGAATCGGAGCTTGCCCTCTCTTGCTGCTGGAAAAACTTCCATCACCATGTCAACAACTCTGAGCAGCCTTCTGGAAGATGAAAACACATGGAGAGGCACCTCAATCACTCTAGTCATTTCAGCTGGGACTCCAGGCATGTGAATGATGTCATTCTAGACCATCCAGCCTCAGCCAGAAGAATCATCCAGCCAACCCAAAGAATCATGAGAAATAACAAATGTTTGTTTCAAGTCACTAAGTTCTGTGGTCATTTGTTATGTCCCTCAGAAGACAATAATTAACTCTGAACCAGGCTAAACATATTTCACAGGTACAGATATTGTTTCTCCCACCCTTATTCTCTTTGGAGGATTTGTGTTTCATTAGTCATCAAAGGTTTGAACTAAAGGATGAAAGCTTGAGGAATATAAAGCAATGGCCAATGGATAGTGGAGGTATTTGGGGGCAGTGGAGTCTTTCAGGACTCCTGAAACAGCTCCCCAAATATGATTCAATTTTCCCACTTATAGTCTCATAAAATGACGTATCTTTTCTTCAGAGCATTTTTTTTTTTAAGATTTTATTTATTTACTCATGAGAGACAGAGAGAGAGAGAGAGGCAGAGGGAAAAGCAGGCTCCTCCCTGAGCCGGGAGCCCGATGCGGGACTCGATCCCAGGACCCTGGGATCATGACCTGAGCCGAAGGCAGATGCTTAACCATCTGAGCCACCCAGGCGCCCTCTTCAGAGCACTTTTTAATTATATTTGGGTGAGTATTTTATAATGTCTAGACTAAACCACAAGCTACTAGACTATAAGCTTTATAAAGGCAAAGCTTGTTTTAATTTGCCATTGATTATATCCTGACACATACTAGACATTTATTGAATGAGTAAATATGAATGAATAAATTTGAGTTTTGCCTACTTCATATAAGGGATGAAGGCCTTCAAAAACATCACTTAACAGTATTTGGATCTCATGGGCCTGTCTATTGCATGCAATCCTAGGCACAGGCTGATCCTCCAACTGTGGCAGGTAATCAGGGATAACTTAGTAGAGATGCAGAATCTGAAATCAGTGAGATCCCAGGACACTGGTTACTGTAATTCCTTCTCCTTACCCCAAAACTATTGGCAAACAAACTCCAACAAACATTCCTCAAGACACTCCAGGAACCTTGATACCCAAGCAAAGAGCTTTGGAGCAGGAGCAGGTGATGTGAATGGGAAAGTTGGGTCTGGCGGATATTTATATCATTCTGTGGACATTACAAGGCTGCAGTCACAAAGTAATTGTGAGACCACGGACTCTCAGAGTTAATTAAACAATATCAACAGGGACACTGGAGCCTGTCACTACCACCACTCCATATACTCTTCATCTGAGAGACAATGGAATGAGCATGAGTCAGATAGAAGTGAATTCAAATGATATTACTGAGTGACTTGAACATACAGCTTTTCCAAGGCTATGTTTCCTTGGCTGCCAAATTGGGGTAATATTTTAGAAACAGCACCTCCATTAGACTATAGGTACCTTGCAGGCAGGGATCATTTGTTTTTATATACGTTTATCTAGTGTTTAACAGTACCAAGCCCACAGTAGATATGGAATAAATAAATTTCTATGTAGAGGTGATCCAAGACCGAGTCCTGACTCCATCACTAATATACTCTCAGAGTGGCCCTAGGAAATTTCCTTTTTCTCCCTGGACCTCAACCTTCCTTTTTGTAAAATGAGGAGCTGGACAGGATTTTCTTTAAACTCCCTTCCCAATCTAATATTTGACAAGTCTGTGGCCATTCAGTACACTCTACCCCATTGCTGCTCCTAGGAGTTAATTAATGCTACAGACTGAGGAGACAATAGTAAGTCACAAATCACTTTGTATTTACAGGTACACATGCATTTAAAACAGATTCTGTAAATAGCTATAATACTGTATTGCACATTTGGCCTACTTTTGCCTCTTCTGGGGTCAGGAGTTTTTTTGTTTTTAAATCTTTATTTGGATTGTTAAGCAAGATGAAAACTGGGACAAGTTGCCACTAACATATTCTGCAGCTTAAACTTTGGTGGCTAATTGCAGTATTACCATGACTGATGAACATTACACTGTAATCAGCTGGAAGCTGCTGCCTTCCATGCAGCAGAAACAAGGTCACAGAGCAGGGCTGGGGAACTGCCATCTAGCAAGCACCTCTGCTTGTCTGCTGCCCAGCAGAAGAGTTAGCCACTATTACATTTAACTCTTGATTCTATCTGTTGTCAAGAAAATTGCTCTCTTAGGGTGCCTGGGTGGCTCAGTCATTAAGCGTTTGCCTTCGGCTCAGGTCATGATCCCAGGGTTCTGGGATCGAGCCCCGCATCGGGCTCCCTCCTCGGAGGGAAGCTGCTTCTCCCTCTCCCACTCCCACTGCTTGTTTTCCTGCTCTCGCTGTGTCTCTCTCTGTCAAATAAATAAAATCTTTAAAAAAAGAAAAAAAGAAAGAAAATTGCTCTCTTACACTGGCCCCTGAGTTTTAAAGAATTTAACAATTTTTAAGTAAAAATTCAATCTTTGCCTAGATATCCAATATGAAAGAAAAGATTATTGGATATATGTCCTAAAATAACCATGGGTCATGATGAGCTCAGTCTGAAATCCCACTACTAGGGTGGATGGGTGTTACTGCCCAGAAAAATAGTAATTATGCATGACCTATATTGACTTGACAGTGTAAAAAGCACATCTAGAACCACTGCCTGAAAAGGGATCACATTCTTCTGTGGTCAAGGAAGTTAACCAAGTCACTCCTGCAAAATGCCCCATTGCTGGAGCTGGGAGGCTGCTTAAAGCACTGATTGAAAGCTAGGTAAGAATTACCTGACAAAGGCAGATACAGGGACTTGAATCTGAGAAACACTGACAATTTCTGCTCAGTCTCTTGGGACCTGGCTGCCTCAGAGCCTGACTCCTTTCCAGAAGCATTAGACATCCATCACCTTGGATTAGTCTGAATAGATGAGCAATTTGTTAACAGAGAAGAGACATAAGTCTTTTCTCCAGTGGACTTAGAATCTGATGGCCTTGGGATCGAATCCTAACAGGGCTCTAATACTCGCTAGCTGTATCATCTTGGTCACGTCCTTAACCTTTTTGGGTCACAGTTTATTTATTAAAAATGTAGTACAGAATGTGGTCAAGAGCGTAAACCTTGGAGTCTACTGCCTGGGTTTGAACCCCAGTTGTACTATTTACTAATTATGTGACCTTAGGCAAGCTAGAGAATCTTGTTGTACCTTAGTTTCCTCATCTTTAAATGAGATTGATTATAGTGCCTCCCTCACAAAGATGTTGAGAAGCTAAATAAGATCATACATATATAGTACAGAGTAAGCATGACATCAGTGTTAGCTACAATGACATTGGGGTGATAATCCTTATCTCTTAACTTTATTTTGCAGATAAACTGAAACTTTTAAAGGTGAAAAAAAGAGTCACAGTTACTAGCACTAGAAGGGACCTTAAAGATTACCCAGATAGGGGCGCCTGGGTGGCTCAGTCATTAAGCGTCTGCCTTTGGTTCAGGTCATGATCCCAGGGTCCTGGGATTGAGCCCCGCATCGGGCTCCCTGCTCCACGGGAAGCCTGCTTCTCCCTCTCCCACTCCCCCTGCTTGTGTTCCCTCTCTCGCTGTGTCTCTCTCTGTTAAATACATAAATAAAATCTTAAAATAAAAAACCCCTCATTTTATAGGTGGGAAAACAAGACTCAGAGATGGAGTGACTGATCCAGAGTCACACTTGATTTAAGGGCAGAGTCCAGGACTCCTGATTCCAAAGTCCAAAGCTCCATCCTGTGCACATTGCATCAAAGAAAGCAACATCTCCATCGGGCTGACTCTGGAGGGTCCTTTTATGTAGTCATTGGACCTATGCACGTTAATGCACTTTCCTAGGATAATGAGATGCATTTGAAATGGAGAAAAAACTTGGAAGAGACTCTCCCCCTTCCCCCACCAACTTCTGAGGTGGCATGTTAGTGTAGGAGGAAGCTGGGGATTTGGGTCAGGCCTGGGAGGAAAGATTTTCAGGAATCACTGCTAATTCCATGTCATTATTTCAGCTAAAAACCAAACATCTGCCATGTCTAAACAAGCTAGAATCCATTCAGTTTGTTTCTGGTGTCAGAGGGTTTTTTGTGGTTTTGATTTTGGCTTAGATTTTCCCTTCAGGTGTTTAATTAAGCAGTTTCCACTAGGAGTGGTTTCACATCTACTCTTCAGTAGAAACTAAGATTTCACTCACAGGAGAATGAGTCTGGAATTGGGACCTCTAAGTTCAGTTTTTCCCAATTTTGTGAGGGTCATGCTCCCTCAGATTTATTCTGCTTTGAATCACATTTCCCAGTCAGACTACTCAGGAGTGACTGAAAGATGGGTTGGAAGAAAGGGCAGGATGGCGGGAAGACACTATGAAGAATGGCAGAACTACTTTATTTAGAGAAAGGGCAGAGGTCATGATTTCTGTTCTCAAATCATCTGAGGGTTTCAAGGGGCAGAAGGAGCATGGACTGTGAGGTCTCTGACAGCAGAGCTGGGTTAAACAGGGTGAGAAGAGGAAGAGGAATTTCCAGGGGACAGATTTCAGCTTAAAGCAAGGAAAACTTTCTGATTATGAGAGCTATCCAAAGGTGGTATGGACAATGAGCTCCCAGCCCTGCCTAGAAGGTGTGTTTTAGAAGAAAGAGGCTTGGGGGGGGGCGCCTGGGTGGCTCAGTCAGTTATGCATCTGACTCTTGATTTTGGCTCAGGTCATGATCTTAGGGTTGTGAGCTACAGACCCAAGTTAGGCTCTGTGCTCAGCAGGGAGTCTGCTGGAGAGTCTCTCTCTCTCCCTCTCCATCTGCCCCTCCCACCCCCCCACTGCTTGCTCTTTCTATCTAAATAAATAAATAAAATAAATAACATCCTTTAAAAAAAAAGAAGAAAGAGATTTGGTTGTGAGGCCTAGCAGCCACTTATCAGAGATGTGAAGATTGAAATTGACTAGTCAGACTAAGTAACTCTAAATATTTCAAATTCTGGGAGTCTAAAAAACAAAGACCAATTTCATGGAGTTCCCACAGTTAAGAACCAGCTGGAAAGCAGCAAAATCAGAAAGTCATGACCTGCTCCTTTATCTTGCCTATGTTTCTCTTTTATTTCTCGTTATCTTTCTTGAGCTCACTCTCCTGCTCTTTTATATAGCAGGAACCTTTGACATTTTGCAGGGAATAATCTTTTCTTTAAGTATATTTCTGACTCAGCCTTTGCTCCTTCAGCATCATTAGAGAGTCTGAGCTCTCTGGAGATTAGCTCTGGCCTGTCACCACAGCAACTGCCCCAGGCCCTGTGGGCATCCGTGGTAACAGGCAGAGGGCTTCGAGAGTCAAAGCGTGGCTTGCAGTGAGAGGAAGCCCCACAGGGAGCCTGATATGAAACAAGCATGCTGTGTATGAGGACGTTTTCTTTAACAGGATTAGCTGTGCAGGTGGGCCGCACTTACCCAGCTGGCCAGGCCCTAAAAAGTGTGCGTATGTCAAATTTTGGTAAATGGAGGAAATCTTATTTTAAAGGCAGAAAAGAGACTCACTTTCCAAGTCCCTGAAGTGAATACCCTTTGTAAGATGGAGTCTTTTTTTGTAAAGTGAATCTCTACCCATGCTGTAACCTGGCTGTTAGTCTAGGACTGGGTGTCTACTAGCAGGACCATCTGCAGAGAACTCAAGGGGCATGCTTCCGCCTCCATTGCAGGCAAAGGTCAGTGACAACGCAGCCTGCTTGGGGCTGGGGGTGGACAGAGTGTAATGGGGAAAGCAGAGTGGGTGTGGGGTCACAAGAAGGGGAGATCAGGAGGGTGGGCCTTGCCTAACACGAGCAGTTCTGCTGCAGCAGCGGTGGGGTGTCCGAGAGACGGGTGTTCTTGGAGGTGCCCAACATGGAGGGGTCCGTGTCCAGCGAATCAGACATCTTGTCACAAATGGCATCTACCAGCCGCTCGAAGGCCTGCCTCACACTGATGTTCTCCTTGGCGCTGGCTTCAAAGAAGTCAAACCCTAAGAAGAGAAGAGAGGTAACAGTAAGGATTATCCTTTCCTTTTTATGCCCCCTGGCCAGACCACTCTGGATTAGTATAGCCAGTGCAAAGGAGTGAAGCAAGGAGGCCTAATTCCATGGCAGAGGATTCGGCTCTAAAGAGATGGTACAGGGGTGCCTGGGGTGGCTCAGTCAGGCAAGCATTTGCTTCAGCTCAGGTTGTGGTCCTGGGGTCCTGGGATCGAGCCCGGCCTCGGGCTCCCTACTCAGTGGGGAATCTCCTCTCCCTCTCCTTCTGCCCCTCCCCTACTCATGCTCTCTCCCTCTCGTTTACTCTCTCTCAAATATATAAATAAAACCTTTAAAAATTAAAAAAAATTTAAAAATAATTAAAAATAAATAAATAAACAGATGGTACAGGGCAGGGATTACCTGCACTGGTTGTAGAGTCAGACAGATCCTGGTTCTACCATTGGCCAGCTGTGTCACCCCAGCAAGTCACCTAATTCTCTTTATGACTCAATTCTCTGGCTTATAAATAGGGATAATTTTACCTACCTCATTAAACAAGATAATGTAGATAAAGTGTATAGTGCTGTGTCTGATACAGAGTGGGGGTCATTAGGTGTTTTCTGAAAGACTGAATACTTCAATATTTGTACATAGCACTTCACAGTTTTCCAATGCATTCATCACATCCATTACGTCATCTGATCCTCAAGTCACCCCCGGGAGAAGGAATGTCTGGGCAGACCCTCTCCATTTCACTAATGCAGACACTGTGGCTTAGAGAAATAAGCTGACTTGCCCAAGATAAATAGAGGAACCAGTGTGAGAAGTCCAGGCTCTGACCTTTTTGACTAGGGTTTTTCCTCCTCTATTCCCCTGCCTTCCACTCACCTCAGCCTACCCAGCTCTAGTCTAGGATCTGGAAGGCACCCCAAGATCCACAATGAACAAGCAAAGCTTCATTTGCCCTTTCCACCCCAGACACACTGGCTAATCCCCACTCCCTGAGGTTCCTCCTCCCGGATCCCCCTGGAATTCCCCTGTATCTCTCCCTGCCCCCACAAACCCAACAAAAGGCACCTGCAGGACTGCACCTGAAGTGTGAGATATTCTTGTCTGTTTTGTACCTTCAGATCCTTAACGACACTTTCTGTGACAATGAACAGAACTTGGGTGTCCTGGGAGACATAAGAGAGGCCCTCCTGATTCAGACAAAGTGGCTGCTTCCCAACTGTGGAATTTGGCCAGTTGGAGGCCAGTGCTCCACATGCCCCTGTCCCAGCCTTCTTCCTCTTTTGTCCATCTATCTTCCTCCTTCTTTTCCTTCCAGGCCCATCTTTTTTTCTCCTCAAAAGCTTCTCTCTTCCCTTTTTTTTCATGTCACTCCTTCCTTTCCCTTATGTTCCTCACACTTTCTCCTTGGGATTCTTTTTGTTGAGCACCTACTAAACGTCAGACACTATGCCAGGAGCTTGGGAAATACTGTCTTACTTAATCCTCACAACAGCCTGTGGGTAAATATAATCATCTTCAATTTATAAATGAGAAAATGCCTTCAAGAGATTACATAACTTACACAAGGTCACATGGCTATTCGTGGAAATTGGGTTTAGATCTGGGTTTGACTGGCTCCAAGTCCATACACAGCCCTGTCTCCCACTTCTCTTCCCCCCTTTCTTTTTTTTTTTTTTTCCTTTCTCCCTTTCAATTTCCTTCCTTCCTTGACCATATCTTTCTCTTCTTTACAAGTCTCTTTGGCCCCCTCTGGTTTTTTTGTTTTTTTGTTTTTTTAAGATTTTATTTATTAGAGAGAGAGAGCACGCACGCTTGAACAGGGAAAGGGGTAGAGGGAGCTTCTCTGTAGTGGGAGAAGCAGACTCCCTACTGAGTAGGGACAAAGGGAGACCAAATCTAATCATGGAAAAGACACACTAATCAGAGTTTCAATCCCTCACATGTGCATAGTCTGTAACAGTTCAAAGATACAATTTTAAAACCTTGTGAGTAGCGCAAGGCAAGGCAGGAGTTATTTGTAATTTACAGATAGTAACACCTAGACTCAGAGATGGGCATAAGCCAGGGCTCTATCCCTTATGTCCCCTTGTCTTGCTCTCAGTTGGAACAGTGACCGAACACTATAACATTTCTAACCCAGGTAGAACAAACCAGAGGCTGTGCAGGAATGCAGTGGGGAGAGAGTGGCAGGGGAAGAGAGCAGGAGGAGGCTTCCCGAAGTTGGTGGAGAGGGGAGAGTTTAAGACTAGAATTGAGCAAAACTCTTCACCTAACTAACTTCTCATTCTTCAGGACTCAGCTTAGATACAGCCCCTTCATTTACCTCTGTGCTTCCCTCTGCTATAGCACGTTACCCTGCATGGTAGAAGTCCATTTGACGAGGAGCTCCCTGAGCAGGGATCATGTCATTCATCCGAGCCCCAGCACTAGCCAGAGGAATAGGTGCTTGGTGAGTGTCGACTGATGGACAGAAGAATGAAGGAGGTGGGAATGAGCATGGAGGGTGTGGACAGTGGGGGTCATGAGAGCTCAGCTCAACAGGCATGAGGACACTGAGGTGAATCAATAGTTCTTACCCTTGAGGAGCTCCTAGTCTAGTGTGGGAAACAGACACACTGACAATAGTAGAATGATAAATGCTGGGATGGTGGGAAGTGGGGATTAGCAGGGCACAAGAGGAGGCACCTAACTGTCTTGGGGGCCAGGGAAAGCTTCTTGGACAAGGTGATTCCTAAGCAGATATCAGCTAGATAAAGACAGGTGATTGTGAGTGTATGTGTGAACACATGCATGTGTAGCGTACCAGGCAGGGGAAACAGCATGAGCACAGCTAATGGGGCAAAAAACAGCCTTGGTATATGCCAGAATGGCCATAGCAGTTTGTTATCATTAGAGCAGAAAGCTCAAAGTGATGAGAGATGAGGCAGTAAGTCTTGTGGAGACTCAGAGAGCTTGTATGTCATGTCAAGGAGATGTCGTCACTGTCATCTCAAAGGTACCCAAGGTATGGGAACTCTGATTCAAATAACCAGCTCATGGCCCTAGCCAGCTCATGGGTCTCTCTTCCTAGCAGAACGACCCCAAATGCACACCCACCCAATTACTGTCATACTTCTGGAAGGCCCTTCATTAGCAGGCCCAGATGGTAACCTTTTCCTCAGGTTCATTAATAAGGATTCTCAGGAGCCGAGAACCTAGTGAGGTAAGGAAGATGACAACAAATTAATCAGACTAGCCCTCAATCCTTTCCTCCCTCTAATTGGCTTCAGAACAATAATCCACACCACCCCCCATGATCATGTTTACCTATCCTGTCCAAAGGCAGCTGCCACAGACCCACAGACTCTAGTTTGTCCACACTCCCTACTCCTGAATTTGACCTCAGAATTCTATTCAAAACTCATAACCAACTGAACTCACCTCTCCTCATCCTGATACTGCCCCAGAACACTTCTCCTCCACTTTTATCTTCAAATTCCTTTTCTATCTCTCTCTGATACCTCCCATCTCTGTCACGTATCAATCTTCAACTCATGCCCCTCTGGTCACTGATGATTTGGCCAGGGACTCACTGTGTTCCTTTCTGTCCAGAGTTGTTCCCTGGACACCTAAAATAAGCACCGCAGTGTACAAGGGTCTGTGGAGTCCGAGTGATAAGTAGGAATTATGTGAATTGAAATCATAGAATCAAAGAGGGATAGAGCCAAATGGACCTTCCCACTCAACAAATCTGAATCCCGTTTTTCCGATGGGCAAACTAAGACCCAAGGACAGGAAACAAGATGCTCAAGGTCACATAGTAAACTAGTGGCAGAAACAGAATAAAACCCTCAGCCTCCTAACTCCTAGTCTGGTGCTTTTCCCACTATACTTTGCTGGAGTGAGTGTATGTGTGTGTTCCAAAACCACATTGTAAATGAGTCTCTCCTTCCTTTGTAGGCAGAAGTACATTTCTCCTTTACTATCCTTTAGGCTTTGGCAGACTCATTCGCATTCAGATCTAGGGAAGGAAAAAGAAGCCCATTTCTGAGGGGCACAGGAGGGCAGAGGCCCTAAAATGCCATGCTTCTTAGAACAGGAGTCCCTGAAACTCCCTCACTCTCCCAAAGATCCACTTGCCTCAGTGACTCCAGTCTCACCCATGTCCCAGGAACTTTGAGGATATTGACAGCCTGCTGCTACTCCCAATTTTAAAAAAAGCTAGCTGCTGGCCATATCACTAGTCTTGGCCTAGTGAGCTGAGAAAAGCTAAAGGAAAGGGAGTCCTGAAGAGGAATCCCATAAAGCAGAAAAGGGGCACTACTGTGGTGGCCAGCAGACCACTGAAACTTCCTTAATTGCCAGCATAGCAGAGGGATAGGACTGATGTGGGGATGAGGAAAGCTGAGCACCCTCCCTCACTGCTCCCAGATCCGATCACATCCTTGCAAAATACTTAACATGGTCCACGGGATCCTTCATGAACTGGCCCCTGCCTACCTACTCTCATCTCTCACTACTCTCCCCTTGATTATCTAGTCCCTGTGGCATGGGCTTCTTTCAGTATCATGAGTGCGTCAAGCTCTACCCCACATTAGGACTATTCTTGATCTGGAATATGGCCCTCTGCCTCCCCCCACACACACACCCACACACCCACACCCACACACACCCACTCTTTGCCTGGCTAACTTTTTCTCATCTTTTAGTTCTCAGCTTCAGTGTTACTTTCTCAGAAGATCTTGATTCTCCAGTCTAAAATTAGGTTTCTCTTTCTCACTTTCTTCATAGCACTTGTAACGTATGTTACTTTTATCTGCCCACCATTCCTTCCTTTAGGGAATCACTATTTTAAAGAGTTGTGGTGACACTATAGGTTATCATACCCGCCTCCTCATCCACTGGGACAGGCCCGTGACTCACAGGTGGCCAATCATAGTCTTCCCTGACATTGATATGTGGTGGTTGGGACAGAGAAGGCCTTTTTTTGCAGGAATTGGGAAGATATGAATCTGGAGCTTCCATCATCCATTTTACTCCTCATGCAGAGTTTGACTGGGAAAGGAAGGAGGCTAAAGGGATAAGCAAAGTTGAGAAATGGAAAGTGCAACTGAATCCTGAGTCTAGTGGACCTTCCAGCTACATGAGCTAATAAATTCTATTTTTAAAAAAATTAAAGCTAGTTTGATTTGGGATTTTATCACTTGTCATAACAAGAGTCCTAACTCACGCAGAACTTACCACAATTTCTAACAGGTTTATTGAGATATAATTCATACACCATTCAATTTGTCTATTTAAAACATTTTAAATTATATATTGGATTAATTATTTATTGTCCCTTTTCCATTAGTTCCATAAGAATAAGTATCATAGCTGTTTCATTCACTATTATATCCCAAGTACCAAGACAGAACCCAGCTCAGAGTAAGTGCTCAATGAATAAGTGAATAAATGTATGAATGAATGAATATCTAACTTATGCTGGGTGCTTATGATAATGAACCAAATTAGACATAACCTTGTTGCTCTCGAGGTCTAGCAAGAGAGATAGGTCTCTAAATAGGGAAATATTGGTAAGCAATAGAGGAAAGCCCAGGAAATTATGTAGGACAGACATGGTTTACTATGACCTGCCCAAAATTTGACCTATTCATTGAAGCCTACTTTAAGTGCCTCCCTAAACCCTGCACTAAGAATTAATCTGACTTCATCTATGTTCCTATATAAATTTGATAGATCTAAACTGACTCCACTACTTCTTAACTGCATAAACTTGAGCATATTATTTAACCCCTCTGAACTTCGTTTTTCAGAGTATTAGACATACCCTATAGTACCTACTTGGAAGGGTTATAGTGAGAATTAAATGAAATAATTAATACATAGCATCTCATATAATGCCTGGATCAATACATATCACCTATTACCGTATTTCTTGTACAGTGAGGTTAAGTAGTTAGGACCACAGGCTATGGAGCCAGACTACTGCTTGGGTTCAAATTCTGACTCTACCTGTTACTACCTGTGTGACTTTAGCAAGTTACTCAATTTCTCTGTGCCTCAGTTTTCTCATCTGTTTAAAAAAAACACACACACAATTTAGAGATAAGAGAAGTACGTATGTCAGAGGGCTCCAGGGAGATTAAATTAACTGAGTAATACTTTAAAACACTTAGAATAGTGCCTGGCACAAGGTAAACACCTAATAAATATTTAACCAACTCACTTTTAACAAATCTTAGTCATAAGGGCTTGGCATGCCAATTATATTTTTTCCAAATACACCTTTTAAAACTTAGTCTTGTTTAATTCTAAGGGTTTGACACGCTGATTATATATATATTTTTTCCAATACATACATAAAATCATCTTACACACTTCCAGTGGCATAAGTCTTTCTTTTGGGAAATGCTACTCTCAACTCACACAAATTTATAGTTCCCTGAACACACATGCTGTTCCTTGCCTTTGCCAGTGTCATTCCCCTGAAATGTCCTTGCTTCTCCTCCTCACTTGGCTGCTCCTATTTTTGTCTTCAAGACTCAGCTTGGGCATCATGTTCTCTGATCCCCACTGAGTTAGGTGCCTCCTCTGCCCACCCCCAAGCCCCAGCGCATCCCTCTATCACACTGATCACTCAGGGTATCACTGTTTCTGTCCTTCAGACAGGGGCGTGTGATCCTATTTCACAGCTCAGTACCTGGCATAGAGTAGGCACTCAGGAAGTCTTAACTGGACTGAAATAAAATGAAGTAGCCTAATACTTAACATAAATAAAATTTAATCAAAACATATTTTTGCAGTGTCTACTCAGTGCCAGGCCATATAAGTAGGCACTGTTGGCACAAAAATAAACTAGACTCATTTCCTGTCCTCATGGAACTTGAGGGGAGATGGACAAGTAAACAAGTGTACCCAAGTGTGACTGGGACTGTGTCTGCTGTGTGTGAGGTGAGGGCATGAAGAAAAGAGCTCTGGGGGCCAGGAGAGGTTTCATAGTGTGAGCTGTTTTGAAAAGTGAGTGGAGGTTTACCGGCTGGTTGAGGGTAATGGGGTGGGGAATAGAAGAGAGCACTCTAAACAGATGGGGTGTAGCCACTCCAGGGAAAGTGCTGGGAGTCTCCCTGGGGACAGCAGGTTGAAGGCATAAAGTGATACCTAAGGTCACCCAAATGTATGCTTCACCACATGCTCACTGTTTTTTGAACCAGGGGTACAGGTAGAGGTACTTTTTTTTTCCCTGATGGGGAAATAACAGCAAGATCCAAGATAACCCAACCTCCCTCTTTATTAAACACCTACAGTTTGCTAATTTCTATTCCAGGCCACCCTGGGGAATAAGGGAGGGAAGAAAGAAGTATAAGACACTCTCCCACACATGTACTCATAATACACATAATACAAATATACACCACACACAACTCACATTTGTATATTATACAGTTTGCCCGCCCACAAGCCCAAATATCTATACTTCAGAGACCATCAGAGAAAATAACTTTAAACTCCCTACTCCTCAATATTTACAACACCTAGGTTATGAGACATATTTAGGGAAACTGGCTAAAAGTTAAGCAATATATCCTTTCTTCTGGGGAAGTTTTCTCCGAGGTGATCCCATATTGAACCCCAATATAGAAAAGAAAGGAAAAGAAAAGGAAACAAAACAAAACAAAACAAAACAAAAGGGGGAAGCCTGGGTGGCTCAGTTGGTTAAGTGTCTGCCTTCAGCTCAGGTCATGATCTCAGGGTCCTGGGATCGAGCCCCATATCGGGCTCCCTGCTCAGTGGGGAGCCTGCTTCTCCCTCTGCCTGCAGGGCTCTCTCTCATGCTGTGTCTCTCTGTGTCAAGTAAATAAATAAAATCTTAAAAAAGAAAGGCAAGGGAAGGCAAGGAGCTGCTCTTTGAAGCAAGTATTGGTCGGAGTTCTGCTGTGGAGCCACTGAGACACATCTGAGGAACCGGGTCTCAGAGAAGCACAGAGATAAAAGTGCTTTAACCTTGGAAAATGCCAGAGCATCACTTAAACCACATTGTTTCATCCCTTCATACAATTACTTTTGTTGTGAATTGTGTTTTGGTAAAGAAACATCAGTTTACATTGAGGGAAATTCTAAGACGTAATGTTGTGGTTGCTGTAAGGACGTTTGATATTAAGGACATTGTCTCATCCAGCATATAGAGTCTGCTCTACAGTTGCACAAGAGAAGTGCTTCTCTGAATAATGGGTTTTTTTATTTTAAGGACCATCTCAAGACTGTGTATGTTTCTTGCCTTGCATGGCTGGTAAGGAAGCTCAAAGCCAATATTTTGGCCCAACTCTTACACATGCCTGGGAACTTAAAACATACCCACTTATCTCACACCGGCTTCCTCTTATTTTCTTCTACCTTTGTTTTCCCTTTACTCCAATTTTCTTATTTTTTAATTGGTGTACTATGATTTTTTTTTTAAAGATTTATTTATTTGGGGGTGCCTGGGTGGCTCAGTCAGTTAAGTGTCTGCCTTCAGCTCAGGTCCTGATCTCAGAGTCCTGGGATCGAGCCCCACGTCGGGCTCCCTGTTCAGCGGAGAGCCTGCTTCTCCTTCTCCTACTCCCCCTGCTTGTGTTCTCTCTCTCTCTGTGTCAAATAAATAAAATCTTAAAAATATTTATTTATGTATTTGGCAGACAGCTAGAGAGAGAGCACAAGTAGGCAGAGTGGCAGGCAGAGAGAGAGGGAGAAGCAGGCTCTCTCCTCTGAGCAGGGAGCCCGATGCAGGACTCAATCCCAGGACCCGGGGATCACGACCTGAGCCAAAGGCAGCTGCTTAACCGACTGAGACACATAGGCATCCACTATGATGATTTTTATAAGACACCTCAAAGCCTTTGTGGAAGGAACTGGTGAAAAAAAGTTCGTAAGTTTAAATTATACTTATTAATTCAATGTAACAAAATACACACATCGTAAATAAAACAACAACAACAACAACTTACCTAAAATTCTCTAGCACAAAGCTTACATGCATATGGCACAAATATAAAACAATACACACAGAGCACACATGCACATAATTCACAATCACAACACACCCTTATATCACAC
This sequence comes from Callorhinus ursinus, assembly GCF_003265705.2. Taxonomy (NCBI): domain Eukaryota; kingdom Metazoa; phylum Chordata; class Mammalia; order Carnivora; family Otariidae; genus Callorhinus; species Callorhinus ursinus. The sequence continues at coordinate 60,392,670 of NW_027397071.1, read as the reverse complement.
TCCCATGTAAACATGTACACATGCACATATGTCATGCCCATACCAAGCTGCTCTGCAAGGAGCTGGCCCTTCTCGGCGGGAACAACCCTCTCTTCCTCCATATCACACTTGTTCCCAACCAGGATAACCTGTGCATTGTCCCAGGAGTAGGTCTTGATCTGAGTAGCCCTAAAGAGAGACAGAGAGAGGACTGTGTTAATGACATCCTGCTATGCTGGAAAGGACCCTGCAAAACTCAAAGACATGGTTTCCCTTCCAGGGGGCTTGCTACACCCAAGTTACGTCAATGAACTCAGCTGAGGACAAACGGATGCCTGCCCCAGCTGGCTGTCACAGGTGCTGACCCATAAGCTCTTCTTGCAAACCTTACCCAGCTCCCAGAAGCCTTCCTCTAATACATATGCCCATCCCTCCCCTCACTGGGCAGAGAGCTCTTTCTAAAACATCCTTTTTTTTTTTCTTTTTTTAAGATTTTATTTATTTATTTATTTATTAAGATTTTATTTATTTGACAGAGAGAGACACAGCAAGAGAGGGAACACAAGCAGGGGGAGTGGGAGAGGGAGAAGCAGGTCTCCCGCTGAGCAGGGAGCCCGATGTGGGACTCGATCCCAGGACCCTGGGATCATGACCTGAGCCACAGACAGATGCTTAATGACTGAGCCCCTCAGGCGCCCCAAGATTTTATTTATTTATTTGTCAGAGAGAGAGAGAGAGAGCACAAGCAGGGGAACGGCAGGCAGAGGGAGAAGCAGGCTTCCCACTGAGCAAGGAGCCCAACGTGGGTCTCAATCCCAGAACCTTAGGATCGTGACCGAAGCCAAAAGCAGACATTTAACTGACTGAGCCACCCAGGCATCCCTAAAACATCTATCTGACCACGGTAAGTCCTTTCTTAAAAGGACTCTCCTCTGGCCCCCTGATTAGCGTGTGATGAAGTCTAGATCCCTCAGGTGTTCAAGACCATTCACATCCTGTCTCTGCAGCTTTATCCCACTTCTCTCCCATCCCAAAATGCTCTTCCATGGCATGACTGGGAGTCCCTTCCCCACACTAACTCATCCCCCAGGGCCCAGTGCTGATCTCATAATTCCTGGGGAGAAGCCTTCCCAGGCTTTCTCAGGCCCAACTACCCTCTCTCTCCTCCTCCTCTGTGACTTATAAACATTCACTGAGGCCTCAGATGGTGATTATTTGTAGAAACCAAAATGTCAGCAGTGGTTTCCTTCACATAGGATGGTTATGAAACTTTTTAAAAATACTTTTCTGTAGGGGTGTCCGGGTGGCTCAATTGGTTAGGCAACTGACTCTTGATTTTGGCTCAGGTCATGATCTCGGGTCATGGGATCGAGCCTAGTATCAGACTCCAGCTCAGTGCAGAGTCTGCTTGTCCCTCTCCCTCTCCTCCTGCCCCCTCCCTGCTCACTTGCTCTCGCTCTGTCTTTCTCGAATAAATAAATAGAATCTTTTAAAAAAATGCTTTTCTTGGGGCACCTGGGTCGCTCAGTCGGTTGAGTGTCTGCCTTCGGCTCAGGTCATGATCCCGGGGTCCTGGGATCAAGCCCCACATCGGGCTCCCTGCTCAGCGGGAAGCCTGCTTCTCCCTCTCCCACTCCCCCTGCTTGTGTTCCTTCTCTCGCTGTGTCTCTCTCTGTCAAATAAATAAATAAAATCTTTAAAAAGTGGCGTTGAGCCTAACTCTGTCTCTAACCACCCCATCAAATAGAAATGATTACTTCTCCTTTTGGTCCCCTACACCTTTACCATGGCACCTGCTACATTTGGCTGAATTTATAAGTCTCTCCTTGAAGGCAGGGATAGTCTCATTCATCTTTGGAGTGCCAGTCCCCAGCACAGAGCACAGGTGTCAGCAACTGTCCGATGAATGAGTAAGCCAGCTAATGGTTAATCCTGAAGCAGATCTTAAATGTTACCCTATCCTGACACCGACACTCAGTCTAACTCAACCCTAACTGCAACCTGGACCTATTACCGACTCTACTCGTAAAGCTGATCCCCCACTAATCTTCTCTCTAAGGGTGAGAAGCCATTCCTTCAAGGTACAGAATTCACTCAGCCACATTTGTTGTGGGCTGACAAAGAGCCAGGTTCTGTGCTGAGAACTGGGGCTTAGATGGCTAGTCCAGGACCAAGTTGCTCAGAGGCAAAACTGAAAGGCCAGGGCTTGGGAGAAATAGACATTCAATCTTTAGCCTCAAGGCAGGTAACTGGAGCCAAGTCTCCATGTCTCCCCATACTCCTCTTCCTGTCATCTTCCTCCCTCCTCCCACCCTCATCCACTCTCAGCTCCCAGATTAGCAACTCAGGTTATTCTTGGAGGAACTGTCACCAAGTGTTAAACTCACTGTGTTCCTGAGACAGAATGAACAGGGACTGATGGTAAAAGGAGGAAGGTCAGGCCAACAGGGAATGAGCAGTGTGAAGACACTTAAAAAAACAGCTAATCACTCCAGGGTAGGAGGTGGAGGGAAAGATGGAGAAGGGGGGGAAAGAGGAGGAGGGGAGACAAATCATGACTGTAGAGAAGAGAGGGAATAAAAGGGGGGAAAGGAAGAGAAAAGGGAAGAGAAAAAAAGGGAGTAAAGAGAAAAGAGAGGAAGGAAAGGAGGAAAAGGAAGATAGAGGGTACTTGTTAGAAGAGAAGAAAGAGAAAGGAGGAAGGGGAAGATGCCCGGTAGGCTGGGAAGGAGAACGTCAACCACCATGAAGGTCAGACATGTGCACGGCACCCTGGACAGGCTGCAAAGCCACTCTCAGCTCCAGGCTACAAGGCACTCACAGGACTTCACAGATCATGGCAACTGTTCAGTCGGAGAAGGGAAGTCCTCAAAGGGTGGCTATTATGCAAAGGGGAACGGGAGATAAGCTTGGCGCTGGCCAGTGCTGCTGCTGTATGCCTGGCCTGCTCAGCCTCTCTGATTCTGAGCAAGACCCATGGCACAGATGTTCCACCTTCTCCCACCCTCATCCTTTCCACTGGGCAAGGGCTCCAGCCCTCCCTCTCACCTAACCTTCCCCTCAGCTCCTTTCTCCCGGTGAGTTATGCTCCAGGAAGAAAGATGTAAGTTACTCAGAGGTTGTACATCTGGAGCTGTGCTGATTTCCACCGTGTGTTGAATCTTTACAAACTTGGGCCAGATGTGCTCTTTTTTTTAAAAAAAGATTTTATTTATTTTATTTGAGAGAGAGAATGAGAGATAGAGAGCACGAGAGGGAAGAGGGTCAGAGGGAGAAGCAGGCTCCCCGCTGAGCAGGGAGCCCGATGTGGGACTCGATCCCAGGACTCCAGGATCATGACCTGAGCCGAAGGCAGTCGCTTAACCAACTGAGCCACCCAGGCGCCTGGACTGGATGTGCTCTTAACCCCCAGCCTAGGGATAAACTTTATGGGGGAGTGGTATGTGCATTCACTCACTGCTGGAACCAGAATGATCTTTCCAAAACATGAATCTGAACCTGTTGGTTCTCTGTTCAAATGTCATCGCCTAGGGGATAAACTCCAAACTCCTTACCCCAGCACACAAAATTCTTCATGACCTCTGCTCTCCCTGTACCGTTCACTTACTGTCTCACCTTTGCACATCTGCATTCTTTTCCTGGAACATTCTTATCTACTCACTCCCTGGCTAACTCCTGCTTCATCTTACAAAATGCAGCATCTGTGTCAGCAACTCCAGGATCCCTTCCTTGACTCTCCAAGCTGGGTCAGAGCCCTCTGTTGGGCTCCCACAACCCTGGTGCCTCTCCTCATTACTGCACATGTCATATGATATTCTCACTGCTTGCTTACTGATCTGTGCTTTCCTCTCATCTGTGAGCTCCTGGAGGCCAGGAGCCATGTCTGATTCATCCAGATTGCCCTGGCATAAAGCACAAGGCCTAGCACACATTAGGTTTTTCTAGACAGTTTGATGAATAATGAATGAGTGAGGTGAATGAACGAATCTCATACCAATCTTGGACAGCATTGAAGGAATCCTCATTGGTAATGTCATACATCAGAATGAAGCCCATGGCCCCACGGTAATAGGCTGTTGTGATGGTCCGGTACCGCTCTTGTCCAGCTGTGTCCTGGGTAGGAAAAAGAAAGAGTTAGCCTCCTAGAAAGTCTACTTTTGTTCCTAAAAAGTCCTCAGAATAATTAACAAATAACCCAAGGTATATTTAAGGAGCACCTGTTATGTGTCTTATATTGTACTTGGTGGGTAGAATAAAATGGTTTTTAAAACCTCATAAAAATTTGGGCACCTGGGTGGCTCAGTCAGTTAAGTGTGTGCCTTCAGCTCAGGCCATGGTCTCAGGGTCCTGGGATCGAGCCCTGTGGTGGGCTCCCTGCTCAATGGGGAGCCTGCTTCTCCCTCTCCTTCTGTTCCTACCCCCCCCATACTCTCTCTCTCTCTCAAATAAATAAAAATCTTTAAAAAATAAATAAAACCTCATAAAAATTAATAAGAAAATAATTAAGGAGTGCCTGGCCAGCTCAGTCAGTAGGGCAGGCAACTTTTGATCTCGGGGTCATGAGTTCGAGCCCCATGTTGAGGGCAGAGTTTACTTAAGAAAAAAAAAAGGAAGAAAGAAAATAATTGAAATTCCAACAGAAAAAAGGGCAAGCCCTGCATTGGGCTCCCTGCTCAGCAGGGGGGGCCTGCTTCTCCCTCTCCCACCCACCCCCGCTTGTGTTCCCTCTCTTGCTGTGTCTCTCTCTGTCAAATAAATAAATAAATAAATAAATAAATCTTTAAAAAAAAGATTTTAACTATTCTTAATTATAATTCTCATTATAGATGAGGATGTAGTGAGATGTGCAACCTCACTCCTTGCTCATGGAAACTTGGTTCAGTCTTTCTGAAAATCAATTTGGAAGTCTCAAGACCATTAAAAATATTTGCAGACTGAAGGTTCTAGAGGGGAGGGGGGTGGGAGGATGGGTTAGCCTGGTGATGGGTATTGAGGGCACGTTCTGCATGGAGCACTGGGTGTTATATGCAAACAGTGAATCATGGAACACTACATCAAAAACTAATGATGTAATATATGGTGATTATGTATGTATGTATGAATGTATGAACATAACATAATAAAAAAATACAGAAAAAAATATTTGCACTCTTAACACAGAAATTTTCTTCATCAAAACTTTTGCTACAAAATTAGAAAATCAGCCCTATGCACAAAAATATTTGTTGGGACAGGAGACAATGCTTGTATATGTGATATAATATCAGTTTTGTAACTATATATGCAGAGAAGAAAACATCAGAAGATTAATAGTGATTATCTCTGTATGAGAGTCAAGAATTACAGGGATTTTAAACTTTTTCATGCACTTTTATTTCCTCTACAATAAGCACATATTACTCTTACATATGGAGAAACAAATACTTTGCTTAAAATCCTTTAACAATCCTTTTTTTTAATAAAGATTTTATTTATTTATTTGTCAGAGAGAGAGCACAAGCAGGGGGAGTGGCAGGCAGAGGGAGAGGGAGAAGCAGGCTCCTTGCTGAGCAAGGAGCCGGACGCGGGACTCCATCCCAGGATCCTGGGATCATAACCTGAGTCGAAGGCAGGTGCTTAACCAACTGAGCCACCCAGGCGTCCCCCAACACAATTCTTTATCTCAAGCAGATCACAGTCTAGTTGGAAAGACAGACATATAAGCAAGGAAGCAAAAACAAGACCAACAGTAAAATGTTATTGGAGCACATTGGGATGTTTCACGTATGTCCACACAGTCCTTATGTGAGGGACCATCCAATCTTCTGTTTCATTACAATTTTAGAATGCATGATACTTGAGCATGTATAAAACATCTCTTCGTATATTAGCTTACTTAAATTTTATAAAATCCCTGTGAGGTAGGTATTATTAGCATTTACATTTTATAGTTGAGAATGCAAAAATGCAGCCAGGGTAAGTGACTTTCCCAAGGTCATAAAGCTACTGACAAAAGCTATGCCTTAAATCCAGGGCTTCTGATTCCAAGTCCAATGCACAAAGCACTAACCCTCAATCAATGAAGGATGTGTGCACAAATACTTCCTGAACACAATCTATAATGATAATAAAAACAAATAAGGGAACAATAATAACTACAGTATGCCATTATTTGTACATATGTTGCACCTGTTATCCACATACTTCAGAAAAACCCTGTAGGATATATATGGCTACTCCACTTTACTCCAGATGAGGAAACTGAGGCTCTGAGAGATTGCCACTAAGTGTCAGAATTGTGATTCAAAATAAAGTCTATCTGACCCCTACACTCATTACAATTTATACCTTAGCCATGAACCATACCTCGTGTGATTTAACATAAAACAAACACTATCCCTGCCCTCAGGGAGCCTCAGTAGAAGTGCAGAGGTAGCTAAGACATACACCAATAGACTGATAATAAGAAATATGTGGCAATATGTCATGAGTTCCAGATAATCAGTATGAAGAAAATGTGTTACACAAGGCAGGTAAGGTAGAAACATGGTGGTTTTGGGTAATTATAGAAGATGTCAAAGCAGAGATAGTGTATCAGCTACGATATACTGAGTTATTCAATAACAAAGCAATCCCCAAATCTCCACAGCTTAAACAAGGTTTTATTTTTTACTATTGCTCCATATCCATTAAGCATTGGCTGGGTGCTCTGCTTTTTGTCTTCCTTATTCTAAGATAAAGACTGACAGAGCAGCTACCAGAGGGGAAAAGTGTGTGAGTCATGTGTTGGCTCTTAAAACTTCCACTTCTCCCATTTCACTAGCCAAAGCAAGTCACACACCCACATCCAAGAAAATGCAATCTTATAATATGTCCAGGAGGAGAATCATAAATGTGGTAGACAGCATAGCTCCCACTAATGGAATCTGTACCAAGTCCAGAAGCATTGGCCTGAAGATGTGCTTATTTGACAATAGTAGGAGGACAACAAGGACTTTTCTTTTTTTTTTTAATTATTATTTTATTTATTTGACAGAGAGACAGCGAGAGAGGGGAACACAAGCAGGGAGAGTGGGAGAGGGAGAAGCAGACTCCCCACTGAGCAGGGAGCCCGATGCGGGGCTCGATCCCAGGAGCCCGATGCGGGGCTCGATCCCAGGAACCTGGGATCATGTCCTGAGCCGAAGGCAGACGCTTAACGACTGAGCCACCCAGGTGCCCCAACAAGGACTTTTCTATTTTTTTTTTAAAGATTTTATTTATTTATTTGAGAGAGAGAGAATGAGAGATAGAGAGCACGAGAGGGAAGAGGGTCAGAGGGAGAAGCAGACTCCCTGCTGAGCAGGGAGCCCGATGCGGGACTCGATCCCAGGACTCCAGGATCATGACCTGAGCCGAAGGCAGTTCCTTAACCAACTGAGCCACCCAGGCACCCCAACAAGGACTTTTCTAAAGAAGAATTTTCCAAGCAGAGAAGTGAAGGAAAAGTATTTTGGCAGAAGGAAGAGTTTTTGCCATTGAGTACTCCAAAAGAAAAGGAATGGCAGGAAATGGGAAATGGGTACGTGCTGAAACTAGAAAGAGTTTTAAATGTTGTGCTATGGGGTTTGGACTTTATCTTTTTTTTTAGGCTCCATGCCCAGCACAGAGCCCAATGTGGAGCTCGAACTCATGACCCCAAGATCAAGACCTGAGCTGAGATCAAGAGTCAGACACTCAACCAACTGAGCCACCCAGGCACCTCTGGACTTTATCTTTTAAAATAAAAGATTTTGAGGCAGGGAATTAATATAATTAGATCTGAACTTTATTTAGAAAGATCACTCTGGCTGTGATGTGGAGAATGCACTGGAAAAAGAGATGGGAAACAGGAAGGCTAGTTAGAAGATCTTTGCAGTGGTTCAAATGAGTCCCAGTAAGGATTGAACTAGAGTGGTAGCAATGAGAATGGAGTAGAAACAGATCCAAGAGATGTTTAAAAGGTGAACTGTAGGGCATGGTGATGGATTAGAGGTGAAGAGATGAGAAATCAAAGATAAGTTATGTTTCTGGCAGTGCTCATTTTCTCCATGTCCTCAGCAATTCAGCTCTGGCCCAGACTTGCACAACCTTACTCAGCAAAACAAAATCTGTACTTACTACACCCACCATCCTTGGGGAGCATATAAATCTCCATCTCCTTTTGTTGAGCACAGTCTTTGGGTGTCTTACTCTTCACCTCAAGCAGCTTTATTCCTTCTAACCACATATAGTACTTCTCCCTAAGAGTTCTGGCAAATAGGGGCACCTGGGTGGCTCAGTCATTGGGCGTCTGCCTTTGGCTCAGGTCATGGTCCCAGGGGCCTGGGATCGAGCCCTGCATCAGGCTCCCTCTCAGTGGGAGGCCTGCTTCTCCCTCTCCCACTCCCCCTGCTTGTGTTCCCTCTCCTGCTATGTCTCTCTCTGTCAAATAAATAAATAAAATCTTTAAAAAAAAAAAGCATTCTGGCAAATATAATTTTCTCCAGTTCATAAATGAGTGAGCAGATGAATGAATGAATGAGTGAAGAGATGGATGAGTGAGGGAACACATAACTTAGGCACTACTGAGAGAAATGTTTGCCTTACCTACACAGAAGCCTTGTGTGTACCTATGGAACACTTCAGCAGTATTTGATCTACCCGACCCCCATACACTCTTGACTCAGCTTCCTGAGCTCCTCGGAGTCAACAACATAGATGAGACTCTTTCCACCCATCTGTAGGCCAAGCCCCAAATCTTGTCCTGGAGGGTTTAGCATTTAGCCAACCATCCAGAGTAGTGATCTAGAGGCCCAGGCAAGATTTCTGAGAAGCTGCACTGCTAGCAGGTCTCAACTCTTCTCACTCCATCTGCGTTGTACCATTTCCCTGTGAGAATTTCTAGTCCCCCACCTCTGACTGGAGCCTGGCCCTGTGCCCCAGCTCTTTGACAGAAGAGTCACCCAACTGATATCCAATTAAGCCCCACATTGGGTGTAGAGATTATATTACAATACAATACAATATAATACAATAAAATCCTGGTATGGAATAATAAATGAGCTTGGACATGGAAACAGTTTCATCTCCATGCTCCTAGTGCCTAGCACAGGGCTGTGCATATAGTAGGGATTCAATCACCACTTGCTAAACAAAAAGGCCACATAGTTTTGAGATTGAGAGCATGGTCTCTGGAGTTAGACTCCTGCGTGTGAATCCCTGTTCTAACTGCATACTATGTGGCAATGGTAGGCAGCCTCTAAAACGCCTCCCAATGATCACTGTCTCCTGGTATTTATGCTCTTGTGTAATCCCCTCCTTGGGCAATTTGCCTTTTTGAGCTGTATTCTCTTCATCTATAAAGTGGGAATAATAGCAGTGTCTACTTATTGTGAAGATTAAGAAAGTTATTATATCTAAAATGCTTGGAATGGTTCCTAGTACATAGTAAGTGCCATAAAAGAATCAGAATTGTTATTTCTGCACTTCCAGAGTTAGCCCCAGGAACAAGGCCAGCTTCCCAGGGTCTGCCCAGCTGGAGAAGATGAGCTTCATGCTATGTGTCACTTCCCACTCATTCAAACCTGCCCAGAGCGGCCTCCAGCAGAGTCTTAATATGATGCTTCTCTCAAAGAGTAGCAAATGGCCTGATAGAAAGGGAACAGATGAGTGTAAAAGTTGAGCAGGGCTTGGTCTGACTCCAGCTCTGCATTCATCAGTTGTGTGATTTTGGAAAGCTTGGCTTTTTTCATCTCTCTGACACTCAGCTTCCTCACATCTAGAATAGAAATAATAATGCCTACATTGTAGGCTGTTTACAATTAAAGAAGATTTTTTAAAATGTCTAGCTCATAACTGGTACTCAAATATGAGTTTTTCATAATTACTTAACTCTTCTAAGCCTTAGTTTTCTCATTTGTAATGTGGTGATAATAATACCACCTTTGAAGTGCTTGTGTGAGGATTATAGATAATACATTTTTAGAACCTGGCACAATGCCAGACACACAGTAGGTGCTCAGTAAAGCTCATAGGAGCTCCTGCTACTATTGTTGATATTGTTGTTATGGTTATTTCTTTTTTTTTTAAAGATTTTATTTATTTATTTGAGAGAGAGAGAGAATGAGAGAGAGCACGAGAGGGAAGAGGGTCAGAGGGAGAAGCAGACTCCCCGCTGAGCAGGGAGCCCGATGTGGGACTCGATCCCGGGACTCCAGGATCATGACCTGAGCCAAAGGCAGTCGCTTAACCAACCGAGCCACCCAGGCGCCCTTGTTATGGTTATTTCACTTCAAGAAAAGCAAGGTTGGAACAACAATCCAGCGCTCACTATCCTATGCTCAATGGAAAGTAGCCCAGAGAGGGGCACCTGGGTGGCTCAGTCAGTTAAGTGGCTGCCTTTGGCTCAGGTCATGATCCCAGGGTCCTGGGATCGAGCCCCACATCGGGCTTCCTGCTTTGCAGGAAGCCTGCTTCTCCCTCTCCCACGCTCCCTGCTTGTGTTCCCTCTCTCGCTGTGTCTCTCTCTGTCAAAAAAAAAAAAAAAAAAAAAAAAGTAGCCCAGAGAATTGCTCCTGAACCTCCCTCTCTCTCCTTCTCTCTTTTATTTTTAAAAATCACTTTGACAAACATTGAGTCCCCTCCTACTGATGAGAGTCAGAAATAGAACCAAAGAGGAGACAGGAAGGAGGAGAAAGAAAGACGCATGACTCACTGGCTACTTGAGGAAGGAGACCATGTCATCAAGAACCATCAATTCACTCCTATGAAACAGGCATCCATTGAGCTCTTCATATGGGCAGAGCATTATGCCAGAGAATGGACACCAGGGTGAGCAAGCCACTGCCCCAGCCTCCAGCAGCCCCATGTGGCAGACAGACACATAAGCAAGGCGGAAAGATGCTAACATCAACTATGTGCCAGACATTTTGATAAATGCTTTATATATGGGATCTCATTATTTACAGTAACAAAATAAAACTGCTAGTTGAGCACGGTTAAATGCCAGGCACCATGCTAAGCACCTTTCCTATTTTATTTAATTATCAAATAGTCTTGAAATACTGTTATCTCTATTTACAGACGAGAAAAAGTTAACTTGCCTAAGATCTTGCAACCAGTTCGTGGCAGACAGATTCAAACCTGGGTCTGTCTGATTCCAAAGTTTATGCTCTTCCCAGGATGCCCTTTATTTCCCATCACTTCTCTTAATTGTTACAGCAGCCTAAAGCAGGGTAAGTTTGAGTCTCCATTTTATATATAAATTAGCTGAGGATCACAGAGGTTAAATAAATTGCTATTGTCACAAGCTATAAGGAGACAGTCAGGATTCAAATTCTGTCTTTTGACCACAGCCTGTGCATTTTCAATACAATCTATAGCCCAACCAGACTATGTATTCTTGATCCCTTTATGCCCCCTAAGACAGGACCCAGCCCACTCTGCAGCACCCTCCCCCTCCCAGATAGGAGGTCCTCTAAGGCTTCCTGGGGTGAACAATCTCCCCTCCACCAGAGGGTAAGGCTGTACCCACAGAGCTTAAATGGAATCACATGTGTCTGGCACTCAGGTGCTCAACCAATATTAGTTATCTTCTTTTTTTTTTTTTAAGATTTTATTTATTTATCTGAGAGAGAGAGAATGAGAGACAGAGAGCATGAGAGGGAGGAGGGTCAGAGAGAGAAGCAGACTCCCTGCTGAGCAGGAAGCCCGATGCCGGACTTGATCCTGGGACCCCAGGATCATGACCTGAGCTGAAGGCAGTCACTTAACCAACTGAGCCACCCAGGCACCCCTAGTTATCTTCTTTATCTTCCACTGAATCATCAACCCAACACAGACCCTTCATTTCTTTCTAGAGTTTCCTCATGGTCGCCCACACGTGCCACATTCATTTCTGCTCCATTATTTCTGTTCATGCAACTCTCTGCCACATCTGCCCTCTCTCAGCTCCTCCATTTGTCTTGACTACCAGATTGTTGAATTCTAAAGTTAAAAGGAAACCTGAAGAGTTATTCAATTTGCCCTCTCACTCAAAATAGGAATTTACTGCAGGGCATACTTGTATTTACGAGTGTTTCTAATGTTGGATGCCCACCACCTTAAAAGGCAGTGGTTCCACTGATGGACAGTTCTGATTATAAGAACATTTCTTCCTTCTGTTGAGCTGAACTCTGCATGTGGTAATTTCTATCCATTGATTTAATTCTGTTCTCTGGAGACACAAAGAATAAATCTAATTTTTCACTCATGTGGCAGCCTTCCAAATATTTAAATCCCATGTTTGTTTAGCTCTTAGAGGTTATAAAGTTTTTTCTTATTATCTCAGTTAATTCCCAAAGAAATCCTATGAGAGAAGAACCAAATCCCCATTCCACAACAGAGGCAACTGAAGCTTGTGGAGGCTAAAGACAGTGAATGATGGAAAGGGGCTTAAATAAAACCAGGTCTTTTGGCTCCAAAGGACCACGGCTCTTAACACAATCCTCCATCTCTGTTTTAAATCACCTGTCACAGGGACCTGGACAATTAGCAGAAGGAACAGAATGGTGATGGGAACTTGAAACTGTATCACCGGAGGAACGGCTACAGGAAGGAAGATGTTTAGTACTCTGGGGACTAGCACCGCTACTTCAAATTACCTAAAGTGCCTAACAGATTTTCCTCCTTTGCCTTTCTTTTCTTTCAAATCTTCACTGGGTGTGGCAGTGTTGGCTAGGTCCTGAAGATCAAAGGATGAGTGCAACACAGGACTTGCTTAAAATTCGCTGCAGAAGGTAAACATGCACGGGGTGGGATTCTGAAGCCGGAGAGGCTGTTCCCATACAGCCCTCCTGTGCCTTTTCTTGAGGTAACACTCTTCCTTTGGAGCTCAGCTCAGCTCAGCAGAGAAGCTCCCCTGACCATCCTGGCAGAGTCAAATGCTCCAATTACATGCTGTCCTGGCACCATGTCCTTCTCCTTTGTAGCACTCATCCCCACTGTAATTTTGTACTTATTTGTGTAATTATTTGATTAAAGTCTGTCTCCGCTGCCAAACTGCAAGTGCCACAAGAACAGGATGTCTGGTTTTGCTTACTCCTGTGTCTCAGTGCCTGGCATAGCACTAGCACATGAGGTGGGGGAGATTTCCAATAAATACTTGTTGAAAGGATGAATTTATTAGGTGTCTGCCACATTTTCAATAGAGCACACTGAATGTCAGATGGGTCTTTCCAAAATCCAAATCTCATTATTTCCCTCTTGATCTAAATCCCTTCTCTGGTCTCCTATAGCCCACACCACAAGGTCTGAACTTCTCAGTAGAACATACAGACCCTTCAGGATCTAGCTCAGGCTTCCCTTCAGTCCTTCTCTCTCTTACCTCCACTCAACCCATGAGTTCCAGTTTTGCCCAAGGAGTCGTGGGCCTTTTGCTGATTTGCAGATGTTTGACTGGACTCCCCACCCCTTCTCTTTTATAATTCACAAACTCATTCAAAGGTCACATCCTCTCTGAAGCTTTCCCTGACCTCCTCTTCCCTGACAAAGTAACTTCCTTCTCTGCCTTTTTAAGCTTTGGCATTATATCCCTGGACACATTTATTATAGTTACTAGTTTATTTATCTGTCTCCTCTTTCAGATTATGAGCATCTTAAGACCCAATCTTATATTTAGCTAAATCCCAGGCCCTTGACTATAGCACCTGACACCTAGTAGGCACTTAATAAGAATGCTGAATGAAACTCAAGGGCTGACCATGAGCTGGTCTAGGGAAAACTAATTTAGAACTTCAAGATTGATTAGAAAAGGGTCTGTGAGATCATACAAACCACCCACTCTTACTGGTCCCTTTCCATGTTATAGACAAAGGGAGAGGCCCAGAGCAGTGACAGAACTTGGAAGGTCACACAACCAGTAAGAGGTTATTTCTGGGCCTCCATCCCTGGATACGGCTCTGATGTATACCTTCTCCCCCAGCCAGGCTCCTCCCTCCTCCCTCTTCAATTCACTACCTCTGGGCCATGTTGGGAGTTAGAAATAACGAGTACCAGGAAGGCAGGTAAGGAGAGCTTCTGGACTGGCTCTCCCCATACCCCACCCTCTGACCCACAGCTGCCAAGCTCCAAGCTCTCTGTACTTCGCGGCAGCAGGGAGCTGAGGCATTATGTCCCATGGGAATGGGAGGAAATCATAGGTAGAGAGCTTTTCAGGGAGGTTCAGTGGCACCTGGGAGAAGGAGGACTGAGGAATGGAGAAAAGTGATCTCTTGGAGCTAACTTGGTGTTAACACCCATCTGTCCTCAGCAGTACAAACCACATTGTGGAGCACCTACAGTTTATAAACATTTTGTTGCATCATCTCATTGGATACTAACAATAACCCTGGATGCAGACTTTTTAGAGCCAGAAGAAATCAATCTTAGCTCATCCTGTCTGACTCCTTTATTTGGACTCCACAGGATGTTCTTTCCAGCATACCATGCATTATTGTCACTACTGGTTTACAGGTGAGAAAATTAAAGTCTAAGGGCATATAGGTAGTAACTTGAGCGTAAAGGGCAGGAAAGAGGTCACTGGAATCCAGGACTGGGGATTATACAGCACTTTCCTGCCCACGGGAATCCTATCTAACCTTTGAGGTCCAGGTCAAAGGGCATCTATTCCAGAAAGTTCTTTGGGAGCCAGCATCAAAATTTGTGATCATTCCTTCTGGGCTTCCACAGAATGTACATGGGACTTTATTTTAGTGACAGCAGAGCACAGAGTATTAGAGCAGGAAGATTACCTTACGAGAATAATCAATTCCACAAATATTTATTGAGCCCACACTGTGCCAGTAAAAAAGATCCATGTAATCCCTGCTCTGGGAATTCTCAGTCTCGTGGGAAAGTTACTTCCCATGTGACAAATCCCATGATAGGTACATATAGGGTCAACTCCCTCATTTTACAGATGGGAAGCCAAGGCCCAGAGAAATGAGTGCCCTGGATTCTTAGTTTTGGCATTGGTCTCTTACACAAAACCCTCAAAAACTCAAAACTCAAAATCTCTCAAGGATAGAACTATTGATTTCCATGATTTCCATTAAGATATAGGCATTACATTTTACTTCAAGCAGATAAACTAAAGGTCACAGGACTTCCTTTCACTGTTCCTCAATATATCTGCCATGTCTTGGGTATTCAATAAATATTTTCGGAAGGAATGCACCATAGCACTTATAGCAGGGATTTGTCTCCACTCCTATCTGTATCTCCTCATTTAGACTGTGGCTTAGGGGCTCTGTCTTTCATTTCTGTACCTTCAGCAATATCTCAAGCAGTACCTAGCACCTGACAGGTATTCAAAAATACTAAATGAACAAAGAAATGAAGGAAGGAGAGAAGGGCAGATAATGTGATCTCTCTGTTGCCCTAAATAATAAAGATGGCATCCCCAGACACACACTCCTTTTTTTTTTTTTTTTAAGATTTTATTTATTTATTTGACAGAGAAGGACACAGTGAGAGAGGGAACATAAGCAGGGGGAGTGGGAAAGGGAGAAGCAGGCTTCCCGCTGAGCAGGGAGCCAGACGTGGGGATCCTGGGATCATGACCTGAGCCGAAGGCAGATGCTTAACAACTGAGCCACCCAGGTGCTCCCTCACACACTCCTCTTCTTGAAACCCCTCCTTTCCTTTGTCTATGAAACCTTGCTTCACTAGTGTGTTCCCTGTATCTCCTCCTGCTCCTGCTCTGTTTTCTACACTGGCTCTTTATTCTCCCCTGGGCCCCTCACCTCCAAGTTTTAGATGGAAATTTCCAATTATCTGCTGAACTTCTCCACTTAGTCTGAATGCCTTTGAAGTGTACATAGTTGATTATTAATTATGACCTATTTCATTTGTGTCTTCTCTAGCTAATAAGCCCTTATCAGTACCCAGCACAGATCTGGGCACATAGCAGGTATTTTAAAGATAGCTGCGGAATGAACCATCATCCATAAAACCCTAGTGCTTTGGCACAGACAAATTTAGCATCAGAGTTGCCAACCCATTTCCTCCTCACCCTTTTTGCCTCCAAATTGACATCAGCACCATTCAGAGCATGCTAAGAAGTCTCTCTGGGGGATTCACCTAATTTTTCACTTCCTGTATCTTTTAGGTGACTCACCTAAAGCCCCTTCAAGACAGGAAGAGGTGGGGGAAGTAAGGTAGGAGAGGGCCAGGAGGAAAAAAAGAAGCTTGGAACAAGATTATACTTAATACATTCCCAGGTCACAGCAAGTAAAAGGAAATGATAGTCAGACCTTGTACTGAGAAATTGCCAGTGATAAAAATAGGAATCTTGTCGAACAATTTGCAGAAAACAAATGGTTAACAAATATATGGATGATTGTTCAATAAGTAATCAAAGAAATGCAATTTGAAATGATGAGATAACATTTTTTTACCTATTGAATTAGCTAAAATTAAATAATGTAATATTCCATGCTGGCAAAGATGGAGTGAGATAGGAATTTCACTATCAAAAATCTATTTAAAAGAAATCATCTGAAACCTAGGAAAAGTTTTACACACAAGGATGATCACTGATCACTGTAACATGATTCATAACTGCCCCAAACTGAAAAGTAGTTAAACATTCAAATAATGGAAAACAACTAAGCTTTAAGAGGCCAGAGATTGTGGCTCATTCTTTTACCATGATTTAGAGTGTCCAACAATGTAAGTGCAACAACTATTGTTGAATGCATGAATTAATGAATGCATCTGGTGCAACCTCCCTATAGTGTACAATGAAGTCATTAAAAACATATTCATAAAGGTGTTCTAATAATGTTAGCTATACTTATGCTATAATGTTACTTTTTTTAAAAAAGCAGGATATATAATTGAACGTCCAGTATGACTTCAATTATGTTAAAAACTCATAGAAATGACAGGGTGCCTGGGTGGTTCAGTGGGTTAAGCATCTGCCTTCCGCTCAGGTCATGATCCCGGGGTCCTTGGATTGAGCCCCACATCGGGCTCCTTGCTCCGCGGGAAGCCTGCTTCTCCCTCTCCCTTTATCAAATAAATAAATAAAATCTTAAAAAAAAAAACTCATAGAAAAGAAACTGGATCGGGCGCCTGGGTGGCTTAGTCGTTGGGCATCTGCCTTCGGCTCGGGTCAGGTGATCCCAGGTTCCGGGATCAAGCCCCGCGTCAGGCTCCCTGCTTGGCGTGGGTGCCTGGGTGGCTCAGTTGGTTAGGCTCCCTGCTTGGCGGGAAGCCTGCTTCTCCCTCTCCCACTCCCCCTGCTTGTGTTCCCTCTCTCGCTGTGTCTCTCTCTGTCAAATAAATAAATAAAATCTTTAAAAAAAAAAAGAAAAGAAACCAACCAAACATCAATAATATTTTCTTCTTTATGCTTGTATGTAATCCTTTTTTTTTTTAAAGATTTTATTTATTTATTCGACAGATAGAGAGAGAGCTCAAGTAGGCAGAGTGGCAGGCAGAGGGAGAGGGAGAAGCAGGCTCTCCACTGAGCAGGGAGCCGGGCGTGGGGCTCGATCCCAGGACTCCAGGATCATGACCTGAGCCAAAGGCAGCCGCTTAACCAGCTGAGCCACCCAGGCGCCCCTGCTTGGATGTAATCTTAAAGTATTTTTTTTAATGAGCATATATTACTTTTATAATTTAGAAAAATTAAGCCCATAGTAAGTAGTGGCAGTAGCTATTACTACTAATAGTCCCAGGAGAACAAAATATGGGAAAAACATGGAGGATAAACTGTAAGGTGATAATTGTTGCAGATGGATTATGGAGTGCATGTAATATTTAGTCTCCCTACTTGAGTGTGTGTTTGAAATTTTCCATAAGAAACAGTTAAAAAGGAAAAAAAATAATAAAGCCTGAAACAGCATGGTGTCTGGGGAAAATACAAGCGGTTCCAATTTCACTGAAGTATATAAAATACTCAGAAGGATTCTAAGATGTCCACTTTTTCACATTTTAGCATCTCTGAAATAAGAATGCAAATTACAACTGATAGCATTTTAGATTCTCTGAAACACAGTACTTAAAATACTAGGTGGGGGAGGAAGTAGAAAGTGAGGTTGGAGCTAGCTAGATCATCAAGGTCTCGAATGCCAGGCCAGGTGCTTGGACATTGTCCTGAAGAGAACAAGGAGCTACTGAGGGGTTTGAGGTGCCCAACATAGGGCCTAGCACTTGGAAGACACACAGAAAGTGTGTGCTAAATGGTGAGGCCCCTTGTGATGGGGACATTGCTGCTTATGCCAAGGGCCAGGGAAATTGCCCTTTAGGGGAGGAGTGTTTGAGGCCTTGCTCTGCCCCCCTCATCACCTCATGCGTCCCAATTCTCTTTAGCTCTGCAGGGCAGAATCATGGGATGTCTCATAAAGTTGTCTTTCTCCCTCCAATCCCCTATAGTACTTCTTCAGAACCTGAGCCAGCACCACAGCTGAATAGCTGATATGAATGTCCACAGGCCTGGGTTACACAGCACCTTGTGACATGACATTCGAATCCCAAAAACTCAACTTGGAGCCTGGCCAGAGACCTACTTATGAACTCATTTCCAAATAGAGACACAAAGAGTTAAAATATAGATGGCAGGTAAGAGATTAGAATAAACTCCCCAGGGGATGCCTGGGTGGCTCAGTCGGTTAAGCATCTGCCTTCAGCTCAGGTCATGATTCCAGGGTCTTGGGATCAAGTCCCGCATCAGCTCCTTGCTCAGCGGGGAGCCTGCTTCTCCCTCTGCCTGCCTCTTCCCCTGCTTGTGCTCTCTCTCTCTCTCTGACAAATAAATAAATAAAATTAAAAAAAAAAAAACTTAAAAAGAAAAAAAAAAGAATAAACTCCCTAGGACTTCTAGGACTTAACTAGAAAGATAGTCCAGGAACACTGCCCTGCCCTGCCCTGGGCTGTGCTTTCTCTTTGGTTTCATAGCTGCTTTCTTTGGGGAGTTGGCCTGTCACCATAGCAGACAAACCCCCTGAGGATCATTTGCATACAGGTGCCAGAGTGCTCTAAAAATAGGATAAACACAAAGCAAATGCCCGAAATTTATTTACAAGGTAGGGGAGACAATCATCTGAAGAGGGAGGGAGAATCTGTCAGAGGCAGCCTGACAATGGTAAGGGAGCCACATGGTGCAGGCTGGGAGTCAGGAGGCCTGAGTATGATTTAATTCTACCACTAACTTGCTTTGTGGGGTTATAAATATGCCCCACTTTGGGCCTTGGGTTTTCCATCTTTGTTGTTGTTTTTTTTTAATTTTTTAATTTAAATTCAATTTAGTTAACATATAGTCTATTATTAGTTTTAGGGGTAGAATTTAGTGATTTCATCAGTTGCATATAACACCCACTGCTCATTACATCGAGTGCCCTCCTTAATACCCATCACCCACTTACCCCATCCCTCACCCACCTCCCCTCCAGCAACCCTCAGTTTGTTTCCTAGAGTTAAGAGTCTCTTATGGCTTGCTGCCCTCTCTCTTTTTATCTTATTTTATTTTTCCTTCCCTTCCCCTAAGTTCATCTGTTTTGTTTCTTAAATTCCGCTGTCTTTCTCTGACTGACTTATTTCACTTAATGTAATACACTCTAGTTCCACCCATGTCATCGCAAATGATAACATTTCATTCTTTTTGATGGCTGAGTAATGTTCCAGTGTGTGTGTGTGTGTGTGTGTGTGTGTGTGTGTGTGTGTGTGTGTG
>NW_027397071.1:60275454-60373009 GCF_003265705.2 Callorhinus ursinus | reverse complement strand
TGTGTGTGTGTGTGTGTGTGTGTGTGTGTGTGTGTGTGTGTGTGTGTCTGTGTGACATCTTCTTTATCCATTCGTCTGATGATGGGAGTTTTCTATCTTTAAAACAGGGACATCAGACTAGATAATTTTTAGGGCCCTTCTAGTTCTAGGGAGTCAGGATAAATAGTAATAATGAAAATTATTAACATAAATCAAGTATTTACTAAGTGTCAGGCATTGTGACAAGTGTTTTTCATGCATTACTTCACAATCTTTACAACCAGCTCTATGAGGTGGGTAGGACAAAGAAACCAAGAAACAGAGGGGTTAACTACTTGCCCAAGTTAGTAAATGCTGAAGCTAGTTTAACCCCTGTGCCTTCCAGGATGCTAGGATGCTACACTTATCCCTGGTTCTCTAACTTAATAGTTTTACTGCCTTAAGCTCATACCACCCCTCCCAATCTTTCTACCCAGTTTCTAATCCCCCTGAGCTACTTTCCAGGTCCCAAACATTGTGTTCCTCAAAGTCTCTGTGGTTTTTTTATGCTGTTCCCTCTGCCGAGAACAACCTGATCTCCTGCCCTGCTGAACCAGTCCCTACTTACCATTCAGAATTCAGTTCAAATGTTTCCTCTTCTTTGATTCACATTTCGGCTCCTCTCCCCCAATACCCACAGGCAGAAGTAATGACTGGCTGCCATTTGCTGAAACTTAGAGTGCACCAGGCAATGTACTATTCATTATTACAACTTTCTGAGAGAGGTTCTATTATCGTACCCCTTCAACAGATGAAATAACTGAGACTCAGAGGTTAAATACCTGCCTAAGGTCATACAGCTGATAAAGATCTGAACCAGGCAGTCTGACCCCACAGCCTTCCTAAACCCCCATTCTACCCTCCCTCTAATGAAAAACTATGTGAACTGCCAAGCTGTCTTATCCACGAGACCACAAACTCTTCCAGTTTTGTTTTTCATTTGGTCTGGTTTTTACTTTTAGGACTGACTGAACTGCTGGGAGATAATTTGGAGCGGCACACCTTGGGGGAAAAAAATCAGGCTAGAGTTAGGACCAAACTGGGGAAAAAAAAAAAAAAGATAAGTCCTTCATTCTGACTGACCTTTCTTTACCACTTTAAATCCCTTTGGAAACAAGACCATTTTTTAAAAATATTTTGTTTATTTATGTGACAGAGAGAGACACAGCGAGAGAGGGAACACAGCAGGGGGAGTGGGAGAGGGAGAAGCAGGCTTCCCGCTGAGCAGGGAGCCCGATGCGGGGCTCGATCCCAGGACCCTGGGATCACCACCTGAGCCAAAGATAACCACTGAGCCACCCAGGCGCCCCTAAATATATGTATTTTTAATTCTATATATTGGTATTGAATTCTGTTCCCATCTCAGGAATGGGATCACCTCCTCCAAGAAGCTTCTTAAAATCCTCATTCTCATCATCCCCCTAATTTTAGTGTAACTTCAGCACTTATTTGTCACTTAATTAAACATCATTAACATTTAATGAGTGGGTACTGTGAAGGGCAGCAGTTAAGAGGATGGATTTGGGGGTCAAACACACCTGAGTTCAAATTCCAGCTCTGTCACTTCCTGGTGTGTGACCTTAGACCAGTTATCTGACTTTCCGAGTTGATCTGTTAGCTGCAAAATGGGGCTGATAGTAATATCCTTTTCCCTGCGTTTGCTGGGAGGATAAAATAAGTGCTGTGCCAGTGCTTGGGCAGCTGTAAAGCTCTGTATAAACATTAGTCATGTTCATTCAATTTACATCTTGCCCTCAATTATCTGCTGTTCCTCCCCTGGTGCCACATCCAGGGCAGGCGTCAGATTCCCGCAGAGCTGGAGGTGTGGGAAAGTGAGAAGAGGGAGGAGCCCAAGAAAACAGGGCCGGTAACTACCTGAGCAAACTTCCGCTGGAAGGAAATTAAAAGGCTAATGATGCCTCCACTGGTGGTAAATTTCCAGGCCAGCCTTTGGGCTCAATCAGTTGACACAGCAACACACAGGTGGGGGAGAATTGTATCCTGAGAGAACATTTTCTCTCCTCACAAAATGGTACCTCCTGGGAGCCTGGACACAATGTCCAACCTCAGAATCACCTCTGATTTCTTCTCTTCACTCTTTCTCTTCTCTCTCACCTCCCTCATCTCTTCCTCCCCAAGTCCTAGCAGAGGAAACTGAAGGGTTCAGCCTGGAGCGCTCTTTAAAACAAAGCCTGCGGGGGAGGCAGGGATGTCCTGGGATGGCTCCAAGATAGCACGGAATTGTTGCTTGGGGTTAGAGCTCTTTTTTTTTTTTTAATTTTTTTAAAGATTTTTATTTATTATTTTTATTATTGAGAGAGAGAGAGAGAGAATGATAGAGAGAGAGCATGAGAGGGAGGAGGGTCAGAGGGAGAAGCAGACGCCCCGCTGAGCAGGGAGCCCGATGTGGGACTCGATCCTGGGACTCCAGGATCATGACCTGAGCCGAAGGCAGTCGCTTAACCAACCGAGCCACCCAAGCACCCCGAGCTCATTTTTTTATATGCAGAAACACTGCGATCCCATGAGAAGAGCCGGGATTTGAAGGTGAGTCAGGAACACCTGGGTTCAAGTCTCACTTAACCCATTTGCCAGCTGTGTGACCTCCAGAAAGGTACAAACACTCCACCTCTCTGGGCCTCAGTGTCCTCATGTGTCCAGTGAGGATGACAAGACCTCCTCTCAGGATCAAATGTGATCACCGATGTATTCAATGATCTAACTGGACTGGTGTCCACACGGCTCTGAGAGGAAAGCACGTGAGAAATCAGTGGGTCTGTTCTACAGGGAGGCCAATCCAAGAGGAGCTTCTGCCCTCCCAGCCACCGTGGGGCAGAACTGACCAGAGGAGGTTCCTGGGGGAGGCAGAACTTAATCTGAGGCCAAAAGAAGGGTCAGACATGCCAGGTGCAGGGAGCATGGCTGGCCTTGACTTGGAGAAGTATAAAGCCACAGCCTGAGACTGACTTCCCTTTTGCCAGGTTCTATTGAATGCTTACTCTTTGCCAGGCCCTGCTGGGCAATGGAATTGTAGACATGAATCAGACCTGACCCTGCCCTGAGGGAACTTGCAGTGTGGGAGGAAGACAAGTCCCAAACACTTGCAGTACAGCTGGTAAATGTAGAAGTAAAGGCGGGGCCCTTAACTCAAGCTAGGGGTGAGGTGGGTCAGGGAAGGTTTTCCAGAGGAGGTTCTATTTGAAAGTCAAATGGAAGTTGGCTGGTGGAAAATGAGGGTCAGGGGATTGCGGGGGCGGGGGGGTAATCCCCAGGGAAAGGGAAAGCAACATGCAAAAAAAGGGCATCCTAACGCTCACAGCTAAGAGGAACCTAAGCAGGCATGACAAATTAAGTGCAATATGGTATCCTGGATGGGATCCTGGAACAGAAAAGAGATATTAGGTAAAAACTAAAGAAATCTGAATAAACTCTGGACTTATTTGGTTAATAACAAGGTATCAATATTGGTTATAATTAGAACAAATGTACCATATTAATATAAGATGGTAAAAATAGGAGAAACTGGGTGCAGGGTAAATGAGAACTCTTTGTGCTATCTTTGTAATTTTTCTGTAAGTCTAAAACTATTCTATTTTTTTAAAGATTTTATTTATTTGAGAGAGAGAGAGAGGGAGAGGGAGCATAAACAGGGGGAGGGGCAGAGGGAGAAGCAGGCTCTCTGCTGATCAGAGAGCCCAATGCGGGGCTCTATCCCAGGCCCCTGAGATCATGACCTGAGCTGAAGGCAGACGCTTAACCAACTGAGCCACCCAAGCGCCCTGAAAACTATTCTAAAAAATAAAGGTTTTGTTTTTGTTTTTGTTTTTTTAAGTGCACCCTGTGTTTGGATTGGGCGTTTGGAGAACACATGGGTGGAGTGTGGACTGCCTGAAGGGTGAGTGACTGAAGATGGAGTTGGGAAGGCAAAAAAGGATCTGGAGGGCCAGGAAAGGGAATTTATCGGGTATCAGTAGACAGCCCTTTCTGGGTTTTAAGCAGTGGGGTGACAGTGGTCAGAGAGCATATGGAGCGAGCAAGACTGGGGGCAGGGGGAGCCGCCTGGGCTGCTGCTACAGTCTAAAGGGGAAATAAGAGAAATCTGAGGTAGGAAAGGGGCAGAAGAGAGGCTCACAGTTAACCCTAGATAAATGTCTATGGAGCAGAACTGAGGAGGGAAATTTGGGAGACAGAACTGATAGTTCTCATGAACAACCTGATGACTAGGACAAGAGCTGAGAGGAAAAAAGGAGGACCGTCAGTTTTGAGGTAGAGGCTCAAAAAGAGAGGCAGTATAGATATTACCTTGGACTTGACCTCCCATCCTTTACCCCTCTTGTGCACCTCCACCTGGGGCCTGAGCTCAGAGCCTCTGCGTCATTAGCACAGAGTTGACAGACTTCACAGAGGAAGGTGAGAAGCACAGGAGGACAGACAGGGTAAGAGTTTCCAGCTGTCCCCTGGCAACCCAAGGTGTGCGGCAACGGTGTGGGGGAAAGGGGAGGCTGTAGACGGAAGGAATTATAAATCCTCAGTAGCATGGCCTCCCCTCCTCCCGCCCCCGCCCTCAGCAACCCATCAGGCAGGACCCAAGAAAGCTAAGAGAATCTTCAAAGGCTTCGAAGGCAACTGGGCATCTTTAGGAGCAGAGCACTGCTGCTCCCTCTATCCCTCACTGAAAATAGGGGTAAAAGGTCCACGACTCACACCTAATTTCTCTGCTCACGGATTCTACCCTGTAAACCCACGCCTCACAACCTTTGGAATGGCAGTAACCAAGATCAGTCACAATAGTGTGGCGCAATAGAACACTCATGAATTTATCCCGGCTCTACACTCACTATGTGGCTTTGGGCAAGTTTACTGAGCACCTAATACGTGACAAGCTCCATGTTAGGTCCTTTCCTTATATCATCTCATTTAATCTTTACTGCACTACTGAGAAGTAACCACTAATATTATTCCTATTTTACAGCCGAGGAAAACTGGGGTTCAGAGACATCATTATTTATCACAATGCTGGTGTCGTGATTTCATTTTGCTTCTACCACTGCTGAACTAACCCAGCCCCATCCTTCCTTTCACTCTGCCAGAATATGCAGCAGCTCCGTACAAACTACTACACTAAGTGCCAAGTCGCTTACTTACATACCTATGTATCAGTGTTATACAACTTTGGATGCCCATCAGAATCATCTGTGAAGTTGTAGTGGAGTGGAGAGAGGGAGCAGAGGGAGGGCAGCTGGAAAGCTAAGAGGAGACAGTTTACAACACATAACCCATCCCTTTCTGGGTGTTTGCTTGGAGGCTCCAAATTTCAGCCATGATATTGGCTCCCTACCACCCGTGAGGTCCTTGCAGTATCACAGGGCAGTGGGAAGGTGGAGAGGAGCTGGCTGTGAAAAGAATATGGGCTCTGGGGGGCGCCTGGGTGGCTCAATCGGTTAAGCATCTGACCTTTGGTTTCAGCTCAGGTCCTGATCTCATGGGTCATGGGATCAAGCCCTGATCCAGCCCTGAGTCGGGCTCCATGCTCATCGGGGAGTCTGCTTAAAGATTCTCTCCCTATGTCCCTCCCCCGACTCACTCATGTGTGTGCTCTCTCTCTCAAATAAATAAATAAAATTAAAAAAAAATAATAATACAGGCTCTGGCAGCAGATGGCCCTAATTTTGAATCCCAGCTGTGCCATTTACCAATATTAGTAAGATTTTGTCAAGTTCCTTAACTTTTGAGTCTTAGTTTTCTCATTTGTTCTATGTATTATAGTTGTCATGATTTTTTGAAAAATGTATGGAAAGCATTTGCACCATATATAGTTGCTTCTGAATAAACTACAACTCTAAGCAACATTTTCACCATCTATTGAGTACTTTCTAAGCACCCAAGCCCTTACCCATGTGAAGATACAACAAGGAGGCACAGGGCACAGGACGTACAGGGGTTTTGAAGACAGACCTCAACTCAAATCTGGACTCTACCACTTTCTACCTATGTGAACTGAAGTAACTTACCTAACTTCTCTGGACCTTAGTTTACTTAACAGACTGATCTGTATGGGGGTACAGATCACTTAAAAATATATATATATATATATATTTTGTTTTAAAGGCACTGAGTACAGATAGCCATCATCCAGTGCCACACCAACCACTGGCAGCTCATACCAGCCTTGTGAGGGGTATTATTAGCCCCATGTTATAGGCGAGGATATTTTACATAAATGGTAGTTGGGGTTTATTGCCACAATAATTATTGATGTGTGAAATCAAGAGGGAGGCATTCCAAGTAAGAATAGCACCTCCACCACCAGCCTCCCTTTTTTTTTTTTTAAGATTGATTTATTTATTAGAGAGAGAGAGAGGGAGAGGGAGAGCATGCGCATGGGGGTAGGAGTAGAGGGAGGGATAGCAAAGATCCCAAGCAGACTCCCCAGTGAGTGCGGAGCCAGATTCGGGGCTCCATCCCACAACCCTGAGATCATGACTCAGCTGAAATCAAGAATCGGATGCTTCACAGACTGAACTACCCAAGTGCCCCTGCACCAGCCTCTTGATCTCTAAAAGCAGGGATCAAGAGAAAGCAAGGCCCTATCCGCCCCTGCTCCACAACCACTGTCTGTCTTGGTGACATCCGTCTGCATTTTAATTTTTTTTTAAAGATTTTATTTATTTATTTGAGAGAGAGAGAATGAGAGATAGAGAGCACGAGAGGGAAGAGGGTCAGAGGGAGAAGCAGACTCCCCGCTCAGCAGGGAGCCCGACGTGGGACTCGATCCCGGGACTCCAGGATCATGACCTGAGCCGAAGGCAGTTGCTTAACCAACGGAGCCACCCGGGTGCCCTGCATTTTAATTTTTTATGTTGTACCTTTTATTCCTCTATTCCTGTCAGTCATGTCAAGCAACCCAAGTCTCTCAAGCCATCCTTGATCTCTGGACTCTGAATCCCATACAGCCCTGCATTTTATCTTTTCCAACCCTATCCCCTCCCCTCCCCACTGACACTTCTCCCTGGGCCTTCTGAAACCCACAGTCAGTCATTAGAGAAATCTCTTTTTTCCTCTTCTCTGAATGTTTTCTTCACCTCCTTGCTGTAACCAAAACCTGGCTTTCCCTGAGGACACAGCTTCCCCTAAAGCCTCCAAACTGACGGTTGCTTCCTCCCTCACCACATTTGAATCTCTAGGCCAGGAGGTAGAACAGATATTGCTGCTTTTCACCCCTGCTTCCAGATCATTCTCTTTCCCTCCTTCAAAAATCACAACACCTCCAGCTTTGAATCTCGCATCATGACACTATGCCACCCACTTATCTGTCTACTGACCAGTCAACAACTCCTGGTTCATTTGTTCTGCTCTCCATAATTCTTGGTGATTTCAATGTCCACAAAGATGAACCTTCCAACATCTTGGACTCTTATTTCCTTGAGCTTCTTTCCTCCAGTGATGTTCATGTCTAACCCCTCCAGCTCAGCCACTCACCCCCATCATCATACCCTGCACCTTGTCATTGCCAATAGTCATTTCCAGACTCCCATTTACAGATCTCTATGATCTTTCTAGCTCATTCCTTCAATGGTCATCAACCCCTGTGATCTTTACACTGTCCTCTACCCCCCCTTACGTCATCACCTCCCTCTCTGCCCAGCTTGAATCCTATGGCCAATTATACAATGACTTCCCTGCACACACTCCTGACTCCCCTGGCCTTCTATTGCTTTGTCCATACTTGGCAAAACAACACTTTCATTAAATCCAACTCTCTGCCTATTCTATGACTGTATCCACAGAGCAAAACATGGTTGGAGAGAAACACATAACCATGCTTCAAATTCATGAATTCATGAATTAATTTCAAGTGGAGCCTTAATGTTAATGAGCAATCAAATTACATTTCCCTAGTCTATTCATTCTTCTGCCTTCCTAGATGATATTCTCCTCTCTCCTCAAATCTCCACACTTCCTGCCCCCCATCCTCCCTCTCAGCTGCTGACCTTGCTTTCTACTTCATCGGAAAATTATATCAGGAGAACTCCCACCAGCACATGTAGCCCCTAGCCTACCTGTGCCCATAATCTCTGCTCTCTCCCGTGTTGATGTGGATGCACAGTCCATGCTCCTAGCAAGGGCTCACCCTTTGCTTGTGATGCCACATTCTCTCATCAATTCAAGGATATTATCCCAGCAATTCTCCCCTCTCCTGCAGCATCAGTTTTGTGTTTTTGTTTCTTTGTTGGTTGCTTAGTTGGTTGATCTCTATTGGATTTTTCCACCAGCACACAAACATACTAGTACTTCTACCATCTTAAAAAAAACAAAAAACAAAAACCTTCCCTGACTCACAGCTCCCTGCACCTTCAGCTACCACCCATTAGACTCCTTTTCCTAAGAGCAAAAAAAAGTGCCATGCATACTTGGTATGTCCGTTTTCTCTTCTCCCACTCTGATTAGGCTTTCATCCCCACTACTCCAGCAAACAGCTCATATCAGGGTGACCACTGAACTCCACGTTGCTAAATCCCGAAGTCAATTCCCAGGCCTCACATTCATGACTAGCAGTGGCATTTGACACAGTTGGTCTCTCCTTCCTCCAAAAAACTCTATCTCTACTTTGGCTGCAAAGACACTATACTTTCCCTTTTCAGTGGCTCTTCTTCAGTCTCCTTTGCTGCTTCTTACTCATCTTCCAAACATCTTAAGTGTTGGACTGTCTCTGGGCTCAGTCCTCAGAACTTTTCATCTTTCTGTATTCTTTCTCTCTGTTGATTTTATTTGGCTTCATGGTTTTAAACACCACCTCTATGCTGATGACTTGCTAATTTAGATCTCCAGCCAGGCCCTCTGCTCTGAACTGCAGACTCATTCATCCAACAGCCTATTCCATATCTCCACTCGAGTTTTCCAACAGGCATCTCAAACTTCACATAACCAAAACTCAGCCCCAGTTGTCTCCCTGAATCCTGCCCTCCCTACAGTCTTCCCTTCTTAGTCAGAGGCATCTTCAACCTTCTGGTCACTCAGCCCAAACCCTCAGCACCATCCCTGACTCCTCCTCTTCCTTCTGTTCCCACATTCAATTCATCAGCAAATCCTGTCAGCAATATTTTCTTTTTTTCTTCTTTTAAAGATTTTATTTATTTATTTGACAGAGAGAGACACAGCAAGAGAGGGAACACAAGCAGAAGAGCGGGAGAGGGAGAAGCAGGCCTCCCGCCGAGCAGGGAGCCCCATGTGGGGCTCGATCCCAGGACCCCGGGATCACGACCTGAGCCGAAGGCAGACGCCCATCGACTGAGCCAACCAGGCGCCCCTGTCAGCAATATTTTCAACATATACACAGAATCTGACCACTTTCACGACCACCACAATTACCACTCTAATTCCAGCCACATCATTCCTGGCCTGGATTATTACAAATCCTAAATGATCCTCCCTGCTTCTGCCCTTTGTCTGTTTCTAATTTATCCTTGAAATAGTCATGAATATTATTATGACTACAATCCTTCCTCAGAGCAATCCTATTAAATATTGAAGTGTAAGTCATTAAAGTATTCTGGAGTTAATAGTGATGGTTGCACAATTTTGGGAATACTAAAAATCACTGAACTGTATACTTTAAAAGGGTGAATTTTATGAGATATGAATTATATCTCAACTTTTACAATATGTTATTAAATATAACATGAATTGGACCCTGGAACAGTAAAAGGACATTATCTGAAAACTAGTGAAATCTAGATAAAGTCTATAGTTTAGTTAATAATATTGTACTAATTTTAATTTCTTAGTTTTGACAAATGCACCATGGTTATGTAAGATGTTAATATTAGGAAAACTGGGTGACGGATATATGAGAACTTGCTGTACTCTCCTTGCAAATTTTCTATAAAGCTAAAATTATCCAAAAATAAAGTTGATTTTAAAAATGTTAGTTCATGTAATTCCTCTGCTCAAAACCCTCCCAACTCATTCTGAGTAAAACCTAAAGCCTTTCCTTACTTTTTTTTCCCCCAGACGGTTTTCCACGGTGGCTGCACCTACATTCCCATCAATAGTGCACAAGGTTAGAAAAGTGTACAAGTAGAACAATGGTTCCAATTTCTCTACATCCTCGCTAACACTTGTTATTTTTTTTTTATAATAGTCATCCTAATATATGTGAGGTAGTACCTTATGGTTTTGATTTGCATTTCCTTGATGATTAGTAACACTGAGCCTTTTTCATATACCTGTTGGCCAATCGCATGTCTTCTTTGGAGAAATGTCTTTTCAAGTCCTTTGCCATATGATCTAGCAATCCCACTTCTGGGTATGTACCCAAAAGAACTGAAATCAGAATCTCAAAAGAGGTATCTGCAATCCCATGTTCAGTGCAGCATTATTCACAAAAACCAAGATATGGAAACAACCCAAATGTCCATTGCTAGATGAATGGATAAAGAAAATGTTGTATACACATACGATGGAGTATTACTCAGCCTTTGAAAAAAGGAAATTCTGCCATTTGCGACATATGAATGAACCTGGAAGACATTATGCCAAGTGAAATAAGCCAATCACAGAAAGGCAAATATTGCATGATTCTGCTTATATGACATAACTAAAGTAGTAAAACTCAAAGAAGCACAGAATAGAACAGTGCTTTCCAGGAGCTGGGGAAGGGGGAAATGAGGAGTTGTTTCATTGGTATAAAGTTTCAGTTATACAAAATGAATAAGTTCTAGAGATTTGCTGTACAACATAGTGCCGATAATTAATAATACTGTACTGTGCACTTAATTTTATTAAAAGGGTAAATCTCATGTTAAGTGTTCTTACCACCAAAAAAAAGATATGGGGAAGGGGACACAAGAAAACTTTTAAACGTGATGAATATGTCTATTATCTTGATTGTGGTGATGGTTTCACACATGTTTGCATAAGTCCAAATTCATCAAATGGTATACATTAAATATGTGCCTTTTTTGTGTCTTATCAATTATACAACAATAAAGCTGTTTTTAAAAACCCCAAAGTCCAGTTATGGAATAAATAAGTCATGAGAACAAAGGACGCAGCATAGGGAATATGGTTGGTGACATTATGACAGCATTCTATGGTGACAGATGGTAGTTGCACTTGTGGTGAGCAGAGCATAATGTATAGGGAAGTTGAATCACTATGTTGTACACCTGAAACTAAGGTAACATTCTGTGTCAGCTATACTCAAATAAAAAGAATTTTTTTTTTTAAACACCCAAGTTTTTACAAAGGCCTCTAAGGGCCTACACAATCTGGCCCTCCCACCAACTCTCTAGCCTCTCCAACCACTATCCTCCCTGCTCCAGCCGCATTAACTTACTATTCCAGGAATGTGCCGGGCGTACCCCTGCTTCAGTGCCTCAGGGCTTCTGCATTTGCCATTCCTTCTATTTCTTGTGGAGGGAAGGGCTACACCACATGGTGTATGAAGCAGAGGCAGGAGCTGTGACTGGTAGGTACTGGAGGAGTCCAATCACCTCACAGGAAAAACACTGCCCAAAGCACACTACAACTCATGCCCTCCCTTAATGTCAACCCCCTTGCCTGGGATGTCTCCATGACACTGCTCCCTCTTTC
The DNA here is from genome assembly GCF_003265705.2 of Callorhinus ursinus. NCBI lineage: Eukaryota > Metazoa > Chordata > Mammalia > Carnivora > Otariidae > Callorhinus > Callorhinus ursinus. The sequence continues at coordinate 60,361,396 of NW_027397071.1, read as the reverse complement.
CTGTCCTGTAGTGCCCACCCTGCCCACGGCCTTCCTCCCAGAAGCCTTTTTTACCCACTCTTTCCAATAGTGAACTCTTTCCTTTAAATTTCCATTGCATTCACTCGGCACCACACACTTTAGTTTTTTATGGTTTTCTAAACTGTTTTATCTCCCCGGCTAAACTGCGTAAGCCATTAATTAGGGCACAGTTCTGCCAAAGTGGTCAGCCACCAACCATCGCAGACTCAGCTCAGGACTCAGAGAAAGAATTCAGGTGGATGTTCATCAATTCCTAAAAGAGATGCAGCTGAGATCAGACTTCTGGTGCCACAAATCAATCCCTGAGAGTACCAGAGTTAATAGTAACAAAAACTACCAACTAATGATCATTTACTATGTGCCAGGGACTATGTGAAGCATTATCTCATTTCATTCTCTCAACACTACGTAGGCGTTACTAAAATTATCCTTATTTCAGAAAGAAGAAAGCGAAGCACAGGGAGGTAACAGGACTTATACAAGGTAACGATGGCAGACATGGGTTTGGAGCATGGGACTGGCTCACCCCCAAAGCCTCTGCTCCTAAGAACATGCTGCACTGCTTTCTGAACGTGCAAATCATTCCAGGCAATGTCAGAACACTGTCACTGAGTCAAAAACTGAGGTTAGCCTTGGGGCGCCTAGGTGGCTCAGTCGTTAAGCGTCTGCCTTCGGCTCAGGTCATGATCCCAGGGTCCTGGGATTGAGCCCCTCATCGGGCTCCCTGCTCAGCGGGAGGCCTGCTTCTCCCTCTTCCACTCCCCTTGCTTGTGCTCCCTCTCTCGCTGGGTCTTTCTCTGTCAAATAAATAAATAAAATATTAAAAACTGAGGTCAGCCTGGACCACAGAACTAGATGAATGAGACAGAGAGCCCTGCCTCTGAGGATGTTGTATCTGCTAAACCTGACTCTCATTAAAATAAGGCCACCTCCTCCATGAAACCCTCCCTGAGGCTCTCAAGCTGAGAGGGAGCACTCCCTCTCTGAACTCCCTTAAAACGTTCTGTACCTCTCAAGGCATCATTCATGTGTGTAGCATCATTGATATTTGTATCCATGTTATATCTGTCTTATTGCACTGAGTGCCCCTTAGAGGTAGGGATGTTGTCTCACCAGTCCCTGCAGAACATACCACAGCCAGGCATATAATGGGTCCTTAAAAACAATCATGCTTTTGCAAATGTCTTTTGCTTGTAAAGATCTTCTCCAGCATTAACCTGAAAAACTGACTCATTTGCCAAGACCCAGCTCAAGTGTCCCCTCCTTTGTGAAGCTGAAAATAACTTCCCCAGGCAGAGGTAACGGCTCCTTTCCCTTTCCTACAACACTTTCTTTATCCCTTTATTATATCATTCGTATTGTATTGTGGCTCTTTATTTGTCCTCTTATGACAGTGCCTGGAACGTAATAGGTACAGGTTTATTGAATGAATGAGTACACAAATGGCTTGTAGGTATTTATTTTTCTCCCACACCAATTTAGGTAGAGGTTAAGGGGATGGTGGCCCCAAAGAACAGAGGCCCTTTGAATAGCCAATAATGCCTTTGGTTAATTCATTTGCAAACTGCAAAAGCAGACTATGCCTGTGATTCTGATTTGACTTCCCATAGTCTTTGTGGTGATTTTAAAAATCAGATTAAACCTCTCCAGCAGCTGGTTCCTACAGGAGATGAAAGTGTCAACATGTCTCTGCAGCCACACCAGGAAACTTGCTGCCTAGAAAAATCAATTCTGATTATCATAAGAGCTATGTACGAGATGCTGTACTCAGGAACTGTCTTCATAGTCCTGGAGCCACAGGGACCCGTCAGAGCCCCAGCATCCCTGTTCAGCCTGCAGCCTCCTCTGTGCTGTCCACCAGTCTCTCCATGGGTCCCCAGTCTATGTTCAGGTGGCCAGATTTCACCTTCCTGAAGTGGTAGGAAGAGCACTGAAACATGTTAAGAAACCACACTGTGGGCCCTTAGTAAAGTCTGCATCTCTCTCTGGACCTCAGCCTCCTCATGTCTAAAATGGGAGACTGAGATGTGATGAGCTCTGACCTCACAGGCTTGTTGGCATCTAACAAGGTGACAGGCACTCTCGGTGGGCAGTGTGAGCCTAAGATGCAGACAGTACCTGTTTCAGGCAGTCAGCGGAGGGAACTATCATTGGAGGAGAGGGAGTTAGAGCCTTGAAGGATAAGGAGCATTTGTATTAGATCTTTTCCGTGTTATTGTTATTATTTTTTTTGCTTCTATCACTTCCAGTTAGTTTTTGTTTTTTTTTAAGATTTTATTATATATATATATTTTTAAAGATTTTATTTGTTTATTTGACAGAGAGAGACACAGCGAGAGAGGGAAGATAAGCAGGGGGAGTGGGAGAGGGAGAAGCAGGCTTCCCGCAGAGCAGAGAGCCCAATGCAGGGATCAATCCCAGGACCCTGGGATCATGATCTGATCTGAAGGCAGATGCTTAACCGACTGAGCCACCCAGGTGTCCCTCTTGTTTGTTTTGTTGTTGTTGTTTCTTTTTTCATTTTTATTTAAATTCCAGTTGGTTAATGGGGTGCCTGGGTGGCTCAGTTGGTTGGGCATCCAACTTTTGATTTCAGCTCAGGTCATGATCTCAGGGTTGTGAGATCAAGCCCCATGTCTGGCTCTGCATTGGGTGTGGAACCTGCTTATGATTTTCTCTCCCTCTGCCCCTCCCTGCCTCTTGTGCACGCACAAGCTCTCTCTCTCTCTCAAAAATAAATAGATAGATAAATTCCAGTTAGTTAATGTACCATGTAATTTCAGTTTCATGCGTACAACAGATCTTTTCCATGTTATCAAGAGATGCTGTGGAAGTCAGAACAATAGCATCCCAAATGATACTCACATCTTAATCCCCAGAACCTATGAATATGTTACCTGGCATGGCAATAGGGACTTCACAAATAGGATTAAATTAAGGTTTGGAGATGGGAGACTATCCTGATTATTCAGGTGATCCCAAGATAATCATAAGCGTCCTTATAAGAGAAAAGCAGGAAGGTCAGAGAGAGAGCGAGAGAGCGAGAGATCAAAAGATGTTGCATCTCGGGGCACCTGGGTGGCTCAGTCGGTTAAGTGTCTGCCTTCAGCTCAGGTCATGATCCCAGGGTCCTGGGATTGAGCCCCGCATCAGGCTCCTTGCTCGGCGGGGAGTCTGCCTCTCCCTCTCCCACTCCCCCTGCTTGTGTTCCCTCTCTCGCTGTGTCTCTCTCTGTCAAGTAAATAAATAAAATCTTTAAAATATATATATCTATATGTTGCATCTCTGGCTTTGAAGATGGAGGAAGGGGCCACAAGTAAAGGAATGCAAGTGACCTCTAGAAGCCAAAAAAGGCAAGTTAATGGATTCTCCCCAGGGCCACCAAGAGGAACACACACCTGCCAACACTTCAGTTTTTTTTTTAAAGATTTTATTTATTTATTTGACAGAGAGAGACACAGCAAGAGAGGGAACACAAGCAGGGAGAGTGGGAAAGGGAGAGGGAGAAGCAGGCCTCCAGCAGAGCAGGGAGCCCAATGCAGGGCTTGATCCCAGGACCCTGGGATCATGACCCAAGCCAAAGGCAGATGCTTAATGACTGAGCCACCCAGGTGCCCCAACACTTCAATTTTTAACCAAGGGACACCAATTTTGAACTTCTGACCTCCAGAACTTAAGATAATAAATTTGTGTTGTTTTAAACCACTGGGTTTGTGGTGATTTGTTAGAGCAGCAGGAGGAAACTCATACAGACATCCATGAGACAGCCACTCAACCTCATATAATAACTCTTTATTACATACACTTAAATTCTTGGGAAAAGTCTCCCTCTCAGGATGTCCTAGTTTGCTTCCCTTACCAAGAACAAGAGAACTATGCTACTCATTTTATTTCACTTTTGGAGCTCAGAGGTAAATCCAGTGTCACTAGTTCTGGAGAGCAGAGAATCTGTTACTCTTTGTATTAATTTCTCTATCCCCAGTGTTAGCCGTAGCAAATATTTGTTAAAAAACTGCCTAAGAGCCACAATCCTTCTTAATGTAGGTTTCTAGTATGATTATATTTCCCCACATTCCTAAGCTCCATTACATTTATTGCCCTCTTTTTTTTTTTTTAGAGAAAGAGAGAGAGTAGGACAGGGAGGGGCACAGGGATAGGAAGAGAAGAGAGAGAATCCTAAGCAGGCTCCGCGCCCAGCATGGAGCCTTATGCAGGGCTTGATTTTACCACACTGAGATCATGACCTGAGCCAAAATCAAGAGTCAGACACTTAACTGACTGAGCCACCAGGCGCTCCATATTTATTGCATTCTTATATTACTGGTTCCAAGATATAAGTCTTTGACATTCCCCAATGTAATATTCACTACTTTTCTTATTTATAAGTGACTCAAAAGCCATGTGGTAACCCAAATTTCATCAGGGTGGCTTTGTGGGAATAAGGTAGTTGGATAGTAAGTGAACCTAGCTGACTTCCCGACAACGTTTTTGTTTTGGTTTGTTTTTAATATTTTATTCACTCATTTGACAGAGAGGGAGATAGCGAGAGCAGGAACACAAGCAGGGGGAGTGAGAGAGGGAGAAGCAGGCCTCCCGCCGAGCAGGGGGCGCGATGTGGGACTCGATCCCAGGACCCTGGGATCACGACCTGAGCCGAAGGCAGACGCTTAACGACTGCGCCACCCAGGCACCCCCGACATCGTTATCTCATCTGGTCTTATTGTTCTCAGCTCCTGGTGACATAGGAAGTCACCCTTTATTACTGTAGAATTCAGGATTCCCAGGAAATCTCTTAAGACTCCTCCTATTTTTCCCAGCTTTCATCATTTTTTTTTAAAGATTTTATTTACTTATTTGAGAGAGAGAGAAGGAGAGTCCAAGCAGGGAGGAAAGGGAGAAGCGGGCTCCCCGCAGACAAGGAGCCCAATGGAGGGCTCGATTCCAGGACCCTGGGATCATGACCCGAGCTGAAGGCAGATGCTTAACTGACTAAGCCACCCAGGTGCCCCTCCCAGCTTTCATTACTCTGTCCAACTTCCCTTTGGAGTGAATGCTTACTTCTATGTTAAAAAGAGCTGTTGGAGGAGGAACCCTCCCTTCCTCCATGAGGAAGACTGAACACGGAGATAAAGGCATCTAACGCAGACCTGGGTGGGATGCTTTAGGCCTGAAGCATTAGTAAGTCTGGGCCACATGTACTTTGACCTTGGATGCATACTGCATGAGCTAATTGCAGCTGGCCCGTGTTGACCTGTGATTGGTTTCTACGTCTACCTGACTCCAGAGTGAAGTATTAGCAAGTTCCACTTCCCTGAAGTCTTGGACCAGGAGCTCCAACCTAGCTTTTATCAGTAATAAGGCTGTCACATTACTCCCAATCTCTCTGACTCTCTCACTTGGTTCCAAACTTGAGGAGGGAAGAAAAGGAGTACCATTTCTTTCTTTCTTTTTTTTTAGATTTTATTTATTTATTTGAGAGAGAGAGAATGAGACAGAGCACATGAGAGGGGTTAGGGTCAGAGGGAGAAGCAGACTCCCCGCCGAGCAGGGAGCCCAATGCGGGACTCGATCCAGGGACTCCAGGATCATGACCTGAGCCGAAGGCAGTCGCTTAACCAACTGAGCCACATGGGTGCCCAGGGAGTATCATTTCTTGATCACCCTGGAACCTTAATAAAAACTACTATTTGTTGAGTGTTTACTCCATGCCAGGCATTCTGTTAGTGCTTTACACACTTTATCCTTCCAATATCATCACCAACACAACAAAACAAATAGAATAATGGCGGTACACAGAAGTGCTATAGTAACTGAGGGCTTCAGAGGAATGAGTTGTAGAGAAAGAAAGACAATGGAAAACAGTAATACAAGGATAGGCCCAGGAGAAAGGGCAGCGGCCTACAAATCCTTCACAAAACAGAGTTCTTAAACAAGCAAAGAAGAATGTTGGGCAGGCCAGCCGGTCTTTTCCCAATCTATATACAAATAACCCCAGACACATGAAGCACTCTTATCTTTAAAGTCTTCTTGACATGCGGGTCATCAAAAAAGCCTCACTGGTGGGAGTAGGCAGGAGGAGATACTATCTTTCCATGAGAGAGACCCCTGGTATCATGTCCCCTGACGGAGATAGGCCTCAGGTGAACTGGTGTGGTGAAAATCATCAGCAAAGCTAGCCTTTTAAATTGTGAATAGAGGGGCGCCTGGGTGGCTCAGTCGGTTAAGCATCTGCCTTTGGCTCAGGTCATGATCCCAGGGTCCTGGGATGGAGCCCCGCATCGGGCTCCCTGCTCAGTGAGAAGCCTTAAAAAAAAAAAAAAAGAAAAAAAATTGTGAACAGAATTTGACCCTGAACTCCAGTTGCAAGCCTAGGGATGAGATTTAAGTCATATTTCAGTGATTTCAGAGTTCTGAGTCCCAGTGGACTGGGTTTTAAACAAGTCTATTCTTTTCCTTCAGGGCCCTTACCACTGATAAAATTAGTTTTGTTTTTTGTTTTTTTAAGATTTTATTTATTTATTTATTTATTTATTTAAGAGAAAGAGAGAGAGAGGGCACACACACATGCAGGGGTAGGGGCAGAGGGGGAGGGAAAGGGAAAGAATCCCAAGCAGACTCTTGCTGAGAATGGAGCCTGATGTGGGGCTCGATCTCATGATCCCAAGATCATGACCTGAGCCAAAACCAACAGTCCAAAGTTTAACTAACTGAGCCACGCAGGTGTCCCCAAATTAGGTATTTTTTATTTATGTACTTAGTGTCTATCTCCCCTCCTAGAGGGCAAACTCCATGCGAGCAGGAAGGCTATTTCCCCACAGCTAGTACAATGCCTGTCACAATGTCTACTTAATGAATTAAAGAATGAAGTTTACGGTTTGGCTCCACATAAGGTACTTCACATCTCCGACCTCAAACACCCATTCTTTATGGAGATAACTACCTCCCTGGGTCAGAGGGAAGGTGGGAAAGATACAAAGAATGACTGAAAAATCACATACAAGAAGAATTCACATGGCTGACAACATCCATAATCCCCTGATCTCCTCAAGGCTTCAGAGTTCTCTTTAGGCACTCCTTTGCATTTCCTCACTTGATCTTCATAACAACTCATGAGGCAAGAAGAGCCAAGGATTATTTTCTCCCTTTGATAGTTAGGGAAACAGGCCCGTGGAGGAGAAGGGTCACTCCAGATCACATGACTAGAGGGCAGAGCCAGGACTGAAACCCAGGACTCCAGAGTCCTAGGTCAGCTCAGTCCTTCTGCAGACACCCCGATTCTTCCCTTGACCAGCACCAGACCTAAGAGTCCCTGAAGTGGGCCCCAAACAGAAGTGGTGGAAGGCCCTCTCCCACTCATCTCTTCCCACAGGCCTCCAGCGGTTGCTTGGCAACCAGCACCCAGCAGTAAATGGCCTCTAGTCAGGTCTGTTGCTCTGGGGTTACCAAGTCTCTCTCCCTTCACACCTGTGCATGCTCTCACTCTCTATTAATGAGATTTCTCCCCTACCCCCACCTCCCCAGTAAGATTCTCTTCTCTGATCCACAATAATTAACCTCTCATGAAACAGGGGGCTCTCAGGGACCTATGTAGCCAAGGACCCCAGGGAACAAAGCACTACCAATACCTTCATCATCCAACACCCTTCAGAGATGAGAGAAACTCCTTTCGTGAATGGTCCTGCTCAGCAATGCTCAGAACCTCCTCTTGTTCCCTCTCCCCACCTTCCACCCTGACAATGGCTTTCTGAAATCCCAAGAGATCAAACTGGCTGGAGAAATTTAATTGAACACTTCAGACAGCGCCTGTCCTGTTCCAGCACTCCTGGAACCACAGGTGGAAAACCTGGGAAGGGACCCAGTCAGCCTTTGCGTATGGATTAGAGCACAGAAAAAAAGGAACCTAACATTTATTGTGTTCCTAAAACATGCCAGGCACAATACTATGTTATCACATGTAGCCCCCCATCGACAAATCTGCAAACCCTCATTTCCATCCCTTAGGTCATTTTGTCACTGTCTTACTATTATGTTCCAAATGCTGTATTCTCCCAAAATTCATACATTGAAGCCCTAACCCCAATGTGGCTATATTTGGAGATGGGGATTCTAAGTTAGAGATTAAGGTTAATTGAGGCTGTAAGAGTGGGGTCCTGATCTGATAGGATTAGTGTCCTTATAAGAAAAGACACCAGAGAGCCCACTCACTCCCCATATATAAGCACCAAGGAAGGGCCATGTGAGCACACAGCTAGAAGGTGGCCACCTGCAACCCTTGGGGAGACCTCTTCCCAGACATCAACCTAGCTGGCACTCTGATCTTGGACTTCCAGTTTCTCGAACTGTGAGAAAATAAATTTCTGTTGTTTAAGCTACTGAGTCTGTGGTATTTGTTACCACAGCCCAAGCAGACTTAATTCAGGTCCTTTGTAACTTACCCAAACCACTGGCTTCCTTGCCTTGCTTCCATCTATCCTCCAAACCGAAGCAAGGGATTTTTCTAAAATGCAAATCTGACCTTGATAAAACCCTTCTATAGCTCCCCACTGTCTGGCAACGGTCTCCAAATTTAAGCCCCTGTAGGTAAGGCCATGTGAGCACATAACCACAATATTTGTATATTTACTTAGATCATATGTACATATATACCTACTTCTGTACACAAAAGATGTTAAAATACATAAAAATGATATAACTAATATTTCAATGTTTACATTTTAATGCATTTATGAACAGTACAGACTTTTTTTTGCTATAGGAAAGCACACATGCACAAAATCTCTTTGCCAATTTTTTTTTTAGCAAAAGCAATGTGATTGACTATGTCAGATCTAATTAGATCATCATCGATTTTACCTCAAAACATCCCTGACAATGAACTTGTGCTGGGAGTCAGAGAAACATCAGTTCAGCCATTTTCCGTGCTCATTGGGCTCACTATACTGAGTATAGTCTTCAGGCAGAGGTTTCTTTGCACGACACTTTTTTTTTTTAATTTTTATTTATTTATTTATTTATTTGAGAGAGAGCAAGAATGAGAGAGAGAGAGCACATGAGAGGGGGGAGAGTCAGAGGGAGAAGCAGACTCTCCATCCTGGACTCCAGGATCATGACCCGAGCCGAAGGCAGTTGCTTAACCAACTGAGCCACCCAGGCGCCCTATTTGCAGGACACTTTTAAAACCACATATCCATCGTGAAGGTTTATTTAGTTAAATAAGGGTGGTATAATCAATAAATCCACTGCAAAAGCTCACAACGGCTGAACATAAATGAAGGAGTGAGGGAACCACCCCTGCCAATCCCTTAGAAGGTCAGAATGTCTTCCCCTACTGGAAGACTTTCTGAATTCAAGATATGTGACCATGTGATGTGGAATGTCAATCCACATAAGAAATATTAGTAAACATGCATTTTATGTTCATAGATAAAAATAAATTCTAATAGCTTCTTCAGCTCTCTCAACAATTATCAGGTAGGTAAACCCTGGCCCATGACAAGAAACTTCTGTTTGCTGTGCAAGTTGTCCCTGACCCTCAAGCTGCTGCCTGATAGCCTCTCCAGCAAATTTCTCTCTCAGCACCCCTCCCAGCTCTCCACAGCCTTGCTCCAGTTACCCTGTATTACTCACCATGCCCCAATATCCTCTGCTCTCATCTCTCTGTGCACTGGCTATGAAGAGGATGCTAGACCACACAAGGGGAAGCACTTGGCACATAATAGGTACTTAATAAATGCTTACTAATTCTCACCATGAGATGGGCAAACCAAATGGTAGTTAAACCAAAGTGGTTCTTCAATTTTAGCCTGCCTCAAAGTCACCTGGAAGGCTTGTTATAACACACACATTGTTGGGCCATAGCTCAGAATTTCTTATTTAGTGGGTCTCAGGAGGGGCGTGAGAATTTGCATTTCTAGAACTGCATTTCTAACAAATTCCCAGGTAATTCTGGGACTAAAACCACACTTCTAGAACCAATGAACTTAGTAGTCTGTTTAGCTTCTTACATTTCTAATAACTCATAATTCCTCAATACTTTTAAGAGAGACTAAATGAACAAAATAAACTTTTATCTCCATATAAATTTATACTTAACTATCATAAATGGAAGTATGGGCTCTGCAAGACTTTACATGCACAGTGTAGAGAAAAGAACATGTAACTTGGAATCAGAAGGTCTGAGTTGGAATTCCACTTTGCAACTGTGTGTTCGACCTAAGGCAAGTTAATTACTGAGTCTCAGTTTTTTTCTTCTGTAAAATAGGAGTGAATTAAAATAATATCTGCCCAGGGGGTTAACTGTAAGATAATATATGGAGATAATTTATAAAAAGAAAAGTATTGTATACAGCCAATAAGATATATGCATAATGTATTGATGTACATTTAACAAGCTGAATGGAGAGATAATAAATAACACATGCATTGAATACTTTAAATCACTAATTTTCAAAATTTCCAATCCTGGTACTAATTCATTATTGAAAAGTATATGATCTACATTTTGCTATATCATCTCATATATATATATGATATATGTAGATATATATATATTATTAGTACCACTGTAGTAATAAATTGGTAGTAAATACCAATAATAATAGCTGTGGTTTCCAACTTCTAAGATGGTCCCCAATGATCCTTACCTCCCAGGATTCATACCCTTGTTTACTTTCCTCCTACACTGAATCAGTGACCAACAGACTACTCTAAGCCTAAATAATAAGAGACATTGCCACATTCTCTCTGGTTTCTTGGCTCTCTCCTCCTGGGGGACGCCATGAAGATACTTAAGCAACTCCAAGGACAGAACCACATGGGAAAGAACTAAGGCCTCCTGCTAACAGCCAATACCTGATATACATGAGTAAGCAGCTTTCGAAGGGAAGGGATCCTCCAGCCCTACTCAAGCCTTCAGATGACTGCAACCTGAGCCAGTATCTGGCTGCAACCTCCTAAGAGGCCACAAGATAGAAACCAAGCTACTCCCAAATGTTTGATCCACAGAAACTGTGTAATAATGAACTATTGTTGTTTTAAGCCATCAAGTTTTGAAGTGATTTGTTATGCAGTGATAGATTATGAACACAGGAGCTAACATTTACTGTGCATTTACTACGTTTCAGGAACTATGCTAAGAACAAACAATCCTACGATGTAGATGCTATTATAATCCCCAAAGAGGAAAAGGTAGCCTAGAGAGGTTAAGTAATTTAGTCAAGATTCCATGATTAATAAGTGGCAGAACTAGAAGTTGAATCCAAATTTCTAACTCCAAAGCCCAGATTCTTGGTCACTCATGTGTATGGGCAGGATAAAGCCTCTTAGTTAAGCAGCAGAATCAAATGAGCCCCCAGAGGAGAGAAACTTCTATAAAATCAGCAAGGGGCAGTCCAGGGGCCAGACCTTCAATAGCACTGGTGCTTGATGTCATAAGACCCAGAAGTTCCAAACTGGCACCCACCTCCCAGCCCTTATACTAGCAGACTAGTCACCCCAAGATGCCCAGGACTCACCCAGATCTGCAGCTTCACTCGTTTTTCATGGCGGTAGACTGTCTTCACCTTGAAGTCAATGCCCACAGTGCTGACGAAGGCTGGGGTAAAGGTGTCGTCAGCATAGCGGAAGAGGAAGGAAGTTTTGCCAACGCTGCTGTTGCCAATGATGAGCAGTTTGAACATGTAGTCAAAATTCTGGTCGGAAGCATCTTTGACTCCAGCTTTACTATCGGTCACGGAAGCCATCTGTAGGAGACACCTGTGGTCACTCAGGAACACACCTCCAGTGTCACCAATCTTTAATGGTCACTCCACCATTCACAAACATACTCTCCACCCAAGCATGACTGAAGAAACACACACACCACAGAATCACCCCAGTACTGCACCTGCTCTCTCAAAGGTTGTCTCAGGATTGGGGTGAAACCTGGTTCCTCCCATTCATTCCTTCTGCAAATATTTACTGAGCATGTTGCTCTGGGTCAAGCCCTGTGCTGGGTATAGGGACTACAAATATGTATCAGACATGGTGTATGACCTCCGAGTGGCCACAGATTAGAGTGAAAAAGCATGTAAACACAGGGTAACAAGTCAGTAGATAAGTCATAAGACGGAGGGAAGCCTTGGCCCAGGAAGCCCACAAGAAACATCTGACATCTAACCCAATTTGAAGGCATGATGGTCAAGGAGAGTCTCCCATAGGAGGCAGCTCCTGAGCCAAGTTTTGAAAAGAAAAAGCCAAAACAGTAAACACATGAATATTCCAGGAAAGGCTCAGCACAGGGCTATCATTCCCGTTTCAAAATCATTCATGGCTCCCTATGGCTCTAAAGATCAAGCCCAAACTGTTTAACTTGACAAAGAACCAACTAACCAAAGAATAAACTCTCTAAACTTTATCTTCCCCTAGGCCTTCTCCCTACCAATCTGTGCCACTTTTATACCAAATTACGCTTTAAATATGCCATGTTATTTCTTGCTTTGTCCCTTTAGACATGCATTCTTTCTGTTCACAACACTCTTCTAATAAACTCCTCTTCATGCTTATAGATCCAAATGAAATCTCACCTTTCCTGTGCATGGCAGAGGTATACATGCACTCCTGCCTCTATGCCCCCAGAGCACACTAACAGCACTGGTATCATTTCACAGCTGTTTACTATTCCAGCTCCTCCTTCAGACCAAGTATCTTGGATCTAATGTACTTCATTTCTGAAGTACATCTCTAGCCTCTAGCACAAATCCTAGTACATAATCAGCACTCAGTAAATGTGTGCTGGATTAATAAAAGTTACCTCATCCCTCTGGGACTCAATCTTATCATCTGGAAAATGGAAAGGACAATTTCTGCCCTGCTTTTCTTACAGGGCTGTTACAGGACTCAAATGAGATAACAATAAGTAAGACCTTAATAAACTGATAAATCCCACACAGCTGTGAACATTAGCCATTATTGTTCCAAATCCCTTAAAGCCTCGATCCTTTATTTATTTGCTCACTCATCCATTCAGCAAGTATTTATTTATGTGCCACGCCTTCCCTGAGATCCCAGCTCTCTCAAACCTGCCACCTTTCCTAGAACACTTTGGATCTGAACCCCATAATCCAGCACTTGGTCCCATAGTCCTATTGGAGTAGCAGGTGCCCTACTTCTCCACCTGCAATCTCTCCTTATGCTCAACACTGGGTTCTTGGACAGGTGTGTAAGTGATCAGAAGAGGGTGGGAGGACAGCCCTCACATGAGATAATGTCCAGGGTATCACTGTCTTTAGAAATTCCTGTTTTAGAAGGAAATAGTCAACAAAATCAAAAGACAACAGTCAGAATGGGAGCAGATATTTGCAAATGACATATCAGATAAAGAGCTAGTATCCAAAATCTATAAAGAACTTATCAAACTCAACACCCAAAGAATAAGTAATCCAATCAAGAAATGGGCAGAAGATATGAACAGACATTTCTCCAAAGAAGACATACAAATGGCCAACAGACACATGAAAAAATGCTCCACATCACTCACCACAATGAGATACCACCTCGCAGCAGTCAGAAAGGCTACAATTAAACAAGTCAGGAAATGACAGATGTTGGCGAGGATGCAGAGAAAGGGGAACCCTCTTACACTGTTGGTTGGAATGCAAGCTGGTGCAGTCACTCTGGAAAACAGTATGGAGGTTCCTCAAAAAGTTGAAAATAAAGCTATTCTACGACCCAGCAATTGCACTACTGGGTATTTACCCCAAAGATACAAATGTAGTGATCCAAAGGGGCACCTGCACCCCAATGTTTATAATAGCAGTAATGTCCACAATAGCCAAACTATGGAAAGAGCCCAGATGTCCATTGACATGAACGGATAAAAAAGATGTGGTATATATACATAGTGGAATACTACTCAGCCATCAAAAAATGAAATCTTGCCATTTGCAACGACGAGGATGGCAATAGAGGGTGTTATACTAAGCAAAATAAGCCAGTCAGAGAAGATAATTATCATATGATCTCGCTGATATGTGGAATTTAAGAAACAAAACAGAGGATCATAGGGGAAGACAGGAAAAAATTAAAACAAGATGAAATCAGAGAGGGAGACAAACCAGAGACTCTTAAGCATAGGAAACAAACAGGGCTGCTAGAGGGGAGAGGGGTGGGGGGATGGGGTAACTGAATGAAGGACATTAAGGAGGGCATGTGATGTAAGGAGCACTGGGTATTATATGCAACTGATTAATCACTGACCTCCACCTCTGAACCTGATAATACATTATATGCTAATTAATTGAATTTAAATTAAAAAAATTTTAATTAAAAAAGAAAAAGAAATTCCTGTTTTTGTTCCTCAAAGGAAAGATTTTGACTGGTGGATTTAGCTCTATATGCCTCTCAGGTGAGCTCTAAGGACAAGGAACTGACGAAAATTTAAAGCTCTCTTGCAGAAAGGTCAGACAAATATGTAGGATTATTAACAGCCCTTTAATGATGTAGGAAAGACGTTAGGGTTTGAAGCCGACGGCCGAGAAATAATTTTTTTTTAAGATTTTATTTATTTATTTGACAGAGACACAGCGAGAGAGGGAACACAAGCAGGGGGAGTGGGAGAGGGAGAAGCAGGCTTCCCGTGGAGCAGGGAGCCTGATGCGGGGCTCGATCCCAGGACCCTGGGATCATGACCTGGGCCGAAGGCAGACGCTCAACGGCTGAGCCACCCAGGCGCCCAAGAAGGAATTCTTGAGACGTCTTTGGTGCAAAAAGGTGATTTTATTAAAGCACGGGAACAGGACAGGTGGGCAGAAAGAGTTGCTGCACCGGGGTTATGAGGGGTGGCTGATTATATACTATGGGGTTGGGGCGGTAAGGAAAAGGGAGGTTTCAAAAGAACTTTCATATGCTAAAGAGGACCTACAAGGTAATGGAGGCCTTGCCATTGTCAAGTTAAGGTTGTTTTCCCCTCTAGCAAGGTATTAACATTGATAGTTGGGAGATTCCTGGAAGAACGTCACACTGTCCCACCCAAGAGTGGGGGAGGGAGGTTGCAGGGTGTCAGCTTGTGCTTTGTCTTCTGTCACCCTTCTGCTCTCTCATCCAGAGAGGATTGGGAGGGGCGCCTGGGTGGCTCAGTCATTAAGCGTCTGCCTTCAGCTCAGGTCATGATCCCAAGGTCCTGGGATGGAGCCCCGCATCGGGCTCCCTGCTTTGCAGGAAGCCTGCTTCTCCCTCTCCCACTCCCCCTGCTTGTGTTCCCGCTCTCGCTGTGTCTCTCTCTATCAAATAAATAAATAATTAAAAAAGCGAGAGAGAGAGAGAGAGAGAGAGAGAGAGAGAGAGAGAGAGAGAGAATTGGGGAGGGGTGGGGCTAAGTGGGCCTTTTGCCCTTAGCAAAGTGTCAACATTGACTTAGAGGCAGTTGAGCCCCTTGAGGAATGTCACTCTGCCTGTTTCATGGACTTGTCAATGGGTTGTAGGTAGTAAGGAAATTTAATAATTTTTCTTCTGCCTTTGTTCCCCACATCATTTAATATGCCACCAGTAGCCTTCAGTGGCCTCTGTTCTTCTTTCTCTTTTCTCCCAGCTCTCAAGCCTTTATCTGAGACCCTCAGTCCCATTCCTATATCAATCTGCCCCATGACAACACTCACTAGTGGGTGTGGAAAATGCCCCGGACACTTGGACATGTGGAGCAAATACATTGAAGATGAAAATGAGATTGGAGGGGAGGATGCCACTGCTTGCTTAAACTGTCTCATAGACCTAACTTTTCAGCTTTTCAAAGAAATTACACTTTTCTTCTACCTAAAACAAGGGAAGCAACCACAACAGCTTCATACCATCCTCTCCTCTGCTGCCAGTCATTTTTGTTTACAAGAGGGAATTTCTGCTTTGAAAGTATATATTCAGGGCGCTTGGGTGGCTCAGTCAGTTAAGCGGCTGCCTTCAGCTCAGGTCATGATCCCAGGGTCCTGGGATGCAGGCCCGCATCAGGCTCCCTGCTCGGCAGAGAGCCTGCTTCTCCCTCTCCCTCTGTCTGCCGCTCTGCCTGCTTGTGCTCTCTCTCTCTCTCTCTCTCTCTGTTAAACAAATAAATAAATAAAAATCTTAAAAAAAAAGTATATATTCATTATAAAAAATTAGAAAAGAACACAAGACACCCCATCCACTCAGAAACTGCCATTGTTAACATTTAAATGTATTCCCTCCCTTATTTTCTTAGGCAACAAAGTACCATCTGTTTTTAAATTATATTTTATTAGTTGTTGATTTAAAAAGTAATACATACATTGAAAATAATTCAAACTTTTACTGTTTGCAAGCATTATCTTATTACCATCTGTAGCTGGCATTATTTTCTTAATTTTTTCCATAAAAAATAAGTAATATGTAACCTAAAGGTTTATAGTGAAAAGTTAGTCCTGCTTTCACCCCTGATTCCAAGCCTCTGTTCCTCTCCCCAGAGACAAATATGTTACCAATGTATCTATCCTTCATCTAGTCTTTGCATATACAAACATAGAGGTCTGTTTATACCTTTTTTTTTTTTTAAAGATTTTATTTATTTATTTGACAGAGAGAGACACAGCGAGAGAGGGAACACAAGCAGGGGGAGTGGGAGAGGGAGAAGCAGGCTCCCCGCCGAGCAGGGAGCCCGATGCGGGGCTCGATCCCAGACCTGAGCCGAAGGCAGCTGCTTAACCAACTGAGCCACACAGGCGCCCCTGTTTATACCTTTTATCTATATCTATATGTCTATTATCTTCTATGTATATTTTAATAGCTGAGATCACACTTTCCATTAGTTTTGTATCCTGCTTCTTTTCACTTAACATTATACCATAAATATTTTTTCTGAGACTTTTAAAACTCTTCAGGGGAGCCTGGGTGGCTCAGTCATTAAGCGTCTGCCTTCAGCTCAGGTCATGATCCCAGGGTCCTGGGATTGAGCCCCGCATCAGGCTCCCTGCTCAGCAGGAAGCCTGCTTCTCCCTCTCTCATTCCCCCTGCTTGTGTTCCCTCTCTCGCTGTGTCTCTCTCTGTCTAATAAATAAATAAAATCTAAAAAAAAAATAAAACTCTTCATAAATATCATTTCAATTGACTACATTGTATTCCATCCTATGGATGTGTCGTAGGACCAAGTCTTTAATATTGTACCTTTATTTTTCTATTTTTAATTATTATAAATTAAATCAGAGTGGTTATGTCTTTACATAAATATTTGCTCAGTTTCATATTTATTTCCTTAAGAAGATCCCTAGAAATGGAACTGCTGCTTAAATAACCAGCAGTCATTTAAAGTTAAATAACTTAGTTATTTAACTAAGTTAAATAAAAGCAATTATAAATAAATATTCAGTAACTTTACTGAAACACAGATTGGATCCTTACCTCATTTCACATCCTCTATCGCATTTTATCCTCTAAACCTGGGAGATAAAATTAGGTGGGCAGATATTATTATTCCCACTTAATCAAGAAAGAAACTGAGGACCAGAAATTAAGGATTTGCTCAAGTCTCAAAGCCAACAGTTGAGACTAGACCTAGTCTCTTTCATTATAGGAAAGTTCAAAATCCCCGTTCTAGTCCTCAGCTGAATTTTTGGGCAAGTCATATCACCTCTCTAAGTCACAGCATTTTTACTTTAGAATAGAGAAAAATACCTCCTACTTCACGGAGCTGGGATACCAATAGAATGAGCAGTTGCCATATGTAATTAATCTACTATGGTTTCTTGGCCCATGAGAGGTACACAATAAATATTATTTCACTGGCCCCTCTAATTCACTTCTGTAGTCAAATCTTGTTCAACTGCTTTCTCCCTAATCTGGACTACATTATTGGAGCTTGTTTTACAATTAGCTGTCTGCCTCCTCTTCTGGATCTGAGTTTTATCCATCCTTACACTCTGTCAACACTGGACCTGTAGCAAATCTTTAGGGCATGTTACTCCTTTCAATAAACATTTATTGAGCATTTGCCATGTGCCAGACTATTGATGTAAATGTCACGTTATTAGTCTTCATTTTTTTCTGATGCAGCTGTTTACACTCTTAGATTTTTGGAATAAGAACGGATTTGGGAGTGTGGTAGCTTCACCATAACAAAAAACCTGGTTCCTGGTCCCAGCTTTCTCATAATTCAATGTATGAACTTGGGCAAGTCATTTAAACTCTGAACCTCAATGTTCTCATCTATGATGTGATGATATTACCTACCTCCGAAAGCTGCTGTGGATTTTAAGTAACAGAATGCATACGAATGTGCTTCATACACTGTGTTGAGAAAAACGCACGTGGCGTCGTGGACAATCCGCGGGGAAAGTGCCTGCCCTTATGAGCTAGGTCTGCCACAGGGGGTGAGGCAAGAGTAGAAACTAGTTTCAGTTCCTAATCTGATCCACTTCCCTTCATTTCACAGGTTAAAAAAAAAAAAATTGAGGCTCCATAAAGAGAAGTGATTTGTCCAAGGTCATATAGCAAGTCAGCTGGAGTATCATGACTAGACCTTCTATTATTTAATGACTCCCAGACTGGATTAGGCTTAGGGAAATTTAAAACTTCAACATTTTTAGGGTGAGTAAAGAAGCATCTCCAGCACCCTGTGCAGCTCTTTCCTAAAACTTGCCATACTGTACTGTCAACATCTGTTTATGTGCACATAGCGTAGCTTTGCCAGTAGGTGGTATGCAAATAGGGAGAGGTGGAGGTTCCGTTGAAAGGCACATTCAGATCGAAGCCTCTAAGGGAATCTTCAGAAGGTGGCAGGGGCTACACAGACATTTGGAAGAGAGGCAAAAAGCATCCCAGCAGGCAGCTACCTAAGGCAGGTATGAGCAGACAGGTCACTGCACAGTGGTGAGTGCAGAACGCATTTGTAAGATAAGCATCGATCAGATCTTCCCTGTCTTTTGTGATAGTCACATAAATGATAGAGCTGGGTAGCTCACTGTCTCCGGGACAAGCCATAAAGATGAAAGCCCAGGGACCATCTGGGAAGTCATCTCTGGTCCCAAGCTGGGGGAAAGAAGAAAATGGCCCCTGAGAGCATTGGTATGAAAACAAATAAGGCTTTCGGTCTGATAGGCAGAAGAAATAAGTACCTAAGGAGAAGCTAATTCCAGCTAGGAAAGAGGGGAGAGAGTAGGAGAGAGCCCTAAAATCTAGTAAGAGATCAACTCATTACATGAAGTAAACAAGTGAATGAATGAACTTCTCTCTTTTTTTATGATTTTATTTATTTATTTGGGAGAGAGCAAGAGGGAGCACAAGTCGGCAGTGGTGGGGAAGCGGGGGGGGGGGGACAGAGAGAGAAGCAGGCTAGGCAGGGAGCACAACGCTGGACTCAATCCCAGGACCCCAGAATCATCACTTGGGCCACAGGCAGACACTTAACCAACTGAACCACCCAGGCGCCCTGAACTTCTCTTGATAGAAATAGCACAAGATTGAGTCCTAGAGACCTAGGTTGAGCCCCTGGCTCTCTCAGCAGTCATGAAACCTCAGGCAGATCAGTTTTCTCATCTATAAAATGAGTTAACAAAAGACTTCCTGGCAAACTGTTGTAAGAATTAAAAACCAATATATGGGAGAGTGCCTTATAAACCCCTTAAAAATTTTTTGTCTGTCTGCTTTTCTTCTACCAAGTCATCCTAGGTAGTAGAAATAGCTTGGGGTTCCAAATCAAACAAACTAGATTCAGTTTCCAGGTCTGTCATTTATTAGCTGTGAGACCTTGACCAAGAAATTTTTTTTTTTTAAAGATTTTTATTTATTTATTTGACAGAGAGAGAGATAGCGAGAGCAGGAACACAAGCAGCGGGTGTGTGAGAGGGAGAAGCAGGCTTCCTGCCGAGCAGGGAGCCCGATGTGGGACTCGATCCCAGGACCCTGGGATCATGACCTGAGCCGAAGGCAGACGCTTAACGACTGAGCCACCCAGGCGCCCCTTGACCAAGAAATTTTACATGACTAAGACACAGTTTCCTCATTTGTAAAACAAGCATTGTTGGGAAAATTATAGTCAATGTTGGTAAAACATCTAGATAATATACGACATATAGCAGGTGCTCAGTAAATGTACTCCGTCTTCTCATTGGGAACATCTATTTAGTGAGGATAGGAAGGGAGTTGGGCAAATGTGGACCTCACCCTATTATATGCAAACTGCTCCCTAAAGCCATACTCTATTTTTAATTCAAACTTTCTTTAGACATTCCCCAACCCAGCACAGCCAGCCTAGCCCAGCCCACCTCCTCACTATTTCCCCACGTCTCTTAGAGCCCCGGAAACTGTATCATAATAGCTACCATTTACTGCACACCTACTAAATGCCAGGAACTCTAAGTGCTTTCAACGCATTCTGTCTTACACAGAGTGCAGGCACACCTGCATAATATTAGTGGCCTCTCTCTTTTGTACACTGCTTTATAGTTTATGAAGCTCTTTTCACCCATGTTACCATATTTGCTTCTTACAACAATGGGGTGGGGGGATGAGTGAATTGGAGGCAGGAGCACCAGCACAGGTCAACTGTTCACTGAATCAACATTCACTGAGCATCTATTGTGCACCACACCCTGTGCTGTACTCTGGGAAGATGGAGAGGAACTGTAAGGAGTTCTGAGCTTAGGGGGAAAATCTCTCTTTTTTTTTTTAAGATTTTATTTATTTATTTGAGAGAGAGAGAATGAGAGATAGAGAGCACGAGAGGGAAGAGGGTCAGAGGGAGAAGCAGACTCCCTGCTGAGCAGGGAGCCCGATGTGGGACTTGATCCCGGGACTCCAGGATCATGACCTGAGCCGAAGGCAGTCGCTCAACCAACTGAGCCCACCCAGGCGCCCAGGGGGAAAATCTTTTAAAATATCCTCTATAGGTTATTGGTATCTCTCTTCACATCATATTCCTTACGAAACTGGAGATTTATTTATTGGGATGGAGATCATTTTAGAGTTTTGCCTTTTCCCATAGTGTTTCCTCTGACAGGAACACAACTGTCCTCCACTGCTGGCTAAATCCTTCATGACCAGAAAGCCTTCCCTTACCCATCATCTTTCTGGCAGAATGTCTTCTCTGGCTAACACAGTGCCAGGACTTCCCACTACCATAGCCAGGGCTTTTCATGGTATTCCATGGTCTTTCTCCATTTTTATGCACAGAACAGGTGGGCATCCACCTGTAAAGACACACTCCTTTTACTGTCCCCAACCCCTTTCCATCTGAATTCCAGGAAGTTGGGATGGAGGGCCCTGTCTTTCTCCCACTCCCCTCCACACCTTTATTAGCTTCCAGAGGCTGCCACCCTGCCCTCCCTAAAATCCTTCATACATTCAGACTAATGAACAGAGGCGGCCAGTGGATGACTATTTCTGTCCAAAATTCTCTTCTTGTCTGTAATCCCAGGTGGTGGTGTATCAGAGTTCAGTGCCTGCGCCCCCTCCTCAGCCTTCTGAGTAGCTAAGACACGTTTTAGCACCTGGGTGCCCATGGACTCCATACGGGCCCCATTGTCTTTCCACCCTCACACAACCTATACCTGGCTTCCTCCCCAACCTAACCCAGCACACCCACTACCCTAATCTCTCCAAGCTCCCAGACAGTTCCTCCACCCCCAACCGCCGGACCCCTGCTCTATTCCCATGCCTCTCCGCCCCCCATCCCTAGCAGAACTCAGGCGCCCACTGCCCATATCCAAGGCCACTGCCCTCTACCTCCACCAGCTCCCCGCCCCCTTCCTCTGCAGTCTGGGTAGACCCAGCCTTGCCTCCCACCTTCCCAGTCTTGCAGGCTTCCCACCTCCGAGCCCCACCCCCCAGCCCCGACTCATGGTTATCCCCTGTGCCCGCGCCAAGCTGGCCTCGGGCTCCGCATCCTTTTCGCTCCCAGCTCTCCATTCACATTCCCTCACCCTCTTCCCCTCTCCCCGACAAACACCCCCCTCTGCCCGGCGCCCCTTTCCCTCATCACCTCACTGCTCTCCAGCTCACCACGACCCTTGCGGACCCCGTGTACTGCCCTCCACGCCGCCCCCTTGCCTCGCTGTCCTCAGTGCCCTCGTTCAGCGCCCGCTTCACGCCCCTCAGCTGCCTGGCACCCCCTTCCCGCACTGCCCCTCTCAGGCCCTCCTTACATCTCCCCGCCCCCAACGCCCCGTGTTTTTCCCCAGCGAGCCCCTACTGCGCTCCAGTGGCCACTTTTGCTTTCCCACCTCCCGCCGCCCCCTGCCCTCGGAGCACCCCTCGCCGCCCTCGCGGTCTGATAGACCCCCTCAGCTATGCGCCTCCCTCCCGGTCATGGTGCCCCCTCCTCAGCGGCCTCTCCCAGCCCCTTATTCTCGGTGTCGCCTCCCGCTACCCGCACCCCTCAGCGCCCGCTCGCTGTCGCCAGAGCCCCGAGCCGGGGTGGGTCCCAGATTCTCTCCAGGCGGGGTGCCCGGGCCGCGCCCCTTACCTGGGACTCCGGGTGCGTTACGAGCGGCTTGCTCCTGGCAAAGCTGCGGGACGGCGGACCTGGCGGCACGAGGCAGAAGACGCAGCCGGGTTCGCGGAGCACGGCGGTGCGAGTCGGTGCGGGTCGGGTCTGGTGCCCACCGCGGCTACTTAGGGCTGAGGCTCTGGCTACAGCTCGGCTCCGCTACTGCCGCGTCCAGGCCCCACCCACGCCCCGCCCAGGGGCGGAGTCTGTGTTCGCTCCGCCCCGGGCTCCAGCTGCCGGCAGGTGTAGAAATTCGTTGTATCTTGGATCCCTGCCCTCCCTCCACCCTGAGTTCGCTGATATCTGGGTGACTACCGTGATTTATCTTAATTGTCACATCTCATTTCACAGACTGAACTTACTATGGTGATCAGAGAGCTTTGATAATAATGTAGATGATGATGGGTACCCAGCTTTGCCATTTCCAAAACACTCTCCTGTCATATTGCTTCATGTTCACAAAAGCCCAGGAAGAAAGGCAGAACCTGGACGGCTGACTACAAGAGGAAACTAAGTCAGAAACCTGGGCATTGTGCTTTACTCTGTGCACTCCTTCATGCCCACATCCCATGAGTCTGGTAATAACACCTCCTTATCATGTCCTATCGCTGCCCTTCCTCTCCATCTCCACGGCTCTCACCCTGTTTCAGACCTCATCACTTCTTGCCTGGACTAATGTAACAGCCTCCTAATTGATCTCCCCACCTACTCTTCAATTCATCCTGTACACCAGCAGCCTGAGTGATTGTCCTAAATGTCACCATGCTACCATCAACCTTATTAAAACAAAACAAAATAAAAACTTTCAATGGCTCCCATTATTAGCAGTAGGTTGGAGTAAGAAATTGTTATTGCCAATCATTAGGAAGTCCCAATTCTGTCAGAGGAGGCAGGTACAGGAGGCAATTTGACCTCCCATCCTGACATGGACTTCACTTTAAGTCTTCCTGAGGTCATAGGGGTAGTTGCCAGCTTTGATTTAGAATCATCATCCTTCCCCACACTCTTCCTCCATTTCAAATCTTAGAGGTCTGAGTCAGATACCAAAACCATTTTCCCCCAAGTTCCATTATGACCCTATCTGCAATTTGTCTCCCCAAGCTGGGGAACTGCCCAATTGACAGTCCCTCTGATTGTCTAACTTCTCTCTCAGACTCATCCTTATACATTTCTGAGCTTCTCCATCCCTCTCCCCTTCACTCACCTTCTGACTGCCCACCTCCCTGGCCGACCATTCCACTGTACCCTATAGAACCCTGTTCCTTTATCAATAAACTCTCCTACATCCTCTGCTTCTTCAGAGAGTTTTCAGGTTACTTCTTTTCTTGTTGAGACTTGACCCTCTTCCAGGACTCCTCTTGTAGTCCCTCTGCAAGAAGGCTTCTCACTTTCCCACCCGCCACACGCCATAAAACTAGGCGGTGGAGTCAGCATTGCCTCATTAGCCCCTGTCCTGCCATCCTGACTTCAGTAGCTGTGTGGTTTCCTGATCCCTCAGTCCTTTGTCTCCTCTTCACATCACTTTGGCCACTGGCTCCCATGGTCACACCCTGAACTTCTTACTAACCCCAAACTAGTGCCTTTGTGATCCCAAAATCAAATATCCTATACTACCTGTTCTCCCACTCCCTGTCTCCCACAAGGCCCTGGTTTACTCATGTCAAAATGGGTGTAATGATAACGACGATTTATTCTCTTTTTTTTAAGATTTTATTTATTTATTTGACAGAGAGAGACACAGCGAGAGAGGGAACACAAGCAGGGGGAGTGGGAGAGGGAGAAGCAGGCTTCCTGCAAAGCAGGGAGCCCGATGTGGGGCTCGATCCCAGGACCCTGGGATCACGACCTGAGCCAAAGGCAGACACTTAACGACTGAGCCACCCAGGCGCCCCAACTATTCATTCTTCACAGGAATAATGAGATAACATACAAAACTGTCCTTTTAAAGTTGTGAAACAATATGAGAACAGATGGTGTTGTGTTTATGTAGCCTCAGGTCTTCTGATTACTTTCTCTTTCTCCTCCTGGAAGGCCATGTAGTAAAATGGAAAGAGCACAAAACTGGGGCCAGCTAGATCTGGTTTTCAATCCTTGTTCCACCAGTTGCTTGCTGTATGATCCTATGCAAGTTGCATAATTTTTTGAATACACACACACACACATCAAGCTCATTTGTAGAAATATCAATAATGAGAGCTACCTCCCAGGGTCATTATGAAGACCAAATAAGAAAATGAGATAGCTACTGAAAAGAACTTGATACAGTGTCAGGCACATAGTAAGCACTCAATAAACAGGAAACACTGTGGTTATAACAGAAAAACAAATGCTATTTTTAGCCACAAGCGCCTTCTAAGAAGGATAGACCCTAACGTACAGAAGGCCCTTTTGTCCTACTCAGGGCCTTGAAGAGTGTGGATATATAAGGATGGGAAGAGAAGGAGGAACACTGTATTGCTCTGGATAGAAAAGGGAGGAGAATTTAGAATTCACTTGGCAAAGTAGGAGGGAGAGGCAGAAGATGAGTAGAAAAATCAGTGTAAGGGTAGGTGCTACATGGGTAAAAGGTCAGAAGAAACTCTCCCATACCAGGTGGACAAAAAAGTGTTTAAGCTCTAGGATGCATAAAATGGGATACGTTGTCAAGTGTACGATGTGACCACTTGCTGTGACTCTTGAGACCTCAGTAAAGGCTGTTAAACTCAGGAATGCTGTCTGAGGGGAGTACTGAGGATGAGTGAGTAGGGAAATTGTGCAATGGGCTTTGTTTTTCTGAGTTGAAAATGGAGGCTAGGGGCAGAGACTATGAGAGCACAGCCCTCACATTATTTACAAAAATTTCCAGGAAGGCTTAGAACTTATAAGGATTGTAAAATATGAAAATGGAAGTTCAAGCCCATTGCATTTAGATCTTAAGGGGGCAGAGAGGCCACTTCTTTTTTTTTTTTTTAAGATTTTATTTATTTATTTGACAGAGAGAGACATAGTGAGAGAGGGAACACAAGCAGGGGGAGTGGGGAGAGGGAGAAGCAGGCCTCCCGCTGAGCAGGGAGCCCGAGGCGGGGCTCGATCCCAGGACCCTGGGATCATGACCTGCGAAGGCAGACGCCCAACGACTGAGCCACCCAGGCGCCCCAGCGAGGCCACTTCTGACACTTGAGCTGTATCAATTATGTCCCCCAATAGCTATCTCCCTATTAACTAGCAGGTTACCACCAGAGAGAAGAACAAATCAAATTGTATTTAACTGTCTTCACTTTCAGATCTAAATGCCCACATAAAAACAGGAAGAAAGACTTATTCTACCCCAAAAGTCTACTTTTTACCTTGGATGATATTGATTAATAACTATAATCATTAAGGGGTCCCAGGTGGGGGTGCCTGGGTGGCTCAGTCGTTAAGCGTCTGCCTTCAGCTCAGGTCATGATCCCGGGGTCCTGGGATTGAGCCCCCCATCGGGCTCCCTGCTCCGTGGGAAGCCTGCTTCTCCCTCTCCCACTCCCCCTGCTTGTGTTCTCTCTCTCGCTGTGTCTCTCTCTGTCAAATAAATAAATAAAATTAAAAAAAAAAGGGGGGGTCCCAGGTGGCTCAGTCCGTTAAGCGTCGGACTTTGGCTCAGGTCATGGCCTCAGGGTCCTGGATCTGTTTGTCCCCTTGCCCCTCCCCCCTCCCCCACTCATGCACTCTCTCTCTCTCAAATAAACAAATAAAATCTTTAAAAAATATAACTATAGGGCGCCTGGGTGGTTCAGTCGGTTAAGCGACTGCCTTCAGCTCAGGTCATGATCCTGGAGTCCTGGGATCGAGTCCTACATCGGGCTCCCTGCTCGGCGGGGAGTCTGCTTCTCCCTCTGACCCTCTTCCCTCTCGTGCTCTCTCTCTCTCATTCTCTCTCTCTCAAATAAATAAAATAAAATCTTTAAAAAAATAAATAAAATAAATAAAAAATATAACTATAACCATTAAGGCTGTAACATATGATGGGTTCATTCATATCTTTATCTCATTTAATCCTCAGTACAATCATGCAATGTATGAATTGTCATCCCCTTTTTATAAATGAGGAAACAGAACTCAGAAAATTCGAGTGACTTGCCAAGGGTATATATCTGGTAAATGGCAGAACCAGATACCAAGTCTATCTGATTCCAAATCTAGGACTCTTTCTATTCGACCCCAGAATTATGGTTGCTCAGTGAGTACCACTGTGGTGAAGAGTCCTACAAAAAAAAAAGTTTCCTTAAATCTTTTCTAATTGCCAGAGTAATCAGCTTTCTCCAGCTCATGGTTTTTATATGAAATATAAAATTGATGCTTTTTACTGAGTGAGAATCAGTCACTTAGAAAAGGTAGTATCATAAGGGTGGATATCATTTGGAATGTTCAGATCTTTACAAGGTTCAAATCCACACCCCAGTGTGAGTCTCTCATGACCGGCCTAGGAACTTAGGTGTGTTGACAGGTTAAGTGTTTTCATCTGACCCCTTCAGAGGTTGCCTCATACAATGAGGGAGCTTACACAGGTGCCAGAAGGTCACCAGAACCTGTGAAGCAGCTCTAGAAACACAGGGTTCAATGAGAGGCTTGGTGGAAGACAGGACTGAGAAGAGGCAGGGGCCAGATGATCTTAAGGCCTCATAAATCATGTTAAAGACTTGGGAATTTACCTTGCAAGCCAAAGGCTTTAAGCAGTGGAGGAACATGGTTACATCTGCCTATAGTAAAGAATGCTCTGATCACGGTGGGTATGACAAATTGAATGGGAAAGGTAGGGAGCAGGGAGATAGCACTCAACAAATAGGGAGCACCATTAGAGATTGCTGTGATAATCCAGGTGAGAGATGAAGAGGAACAGAACTCATATCCTAGCGGTAGGGGAAAGTGAAAAGTAGGGAGATTTTATATGTATTTAGGAAGGATTAAATGTGAGATGTGAGGGAGAGGGAACTGACATAAACAACCAGGTAGACAGGGAAGCTATTTACTGACAACAGGAGCACAGAGGTTGTTTTAGTTACCTATGGTTGTGTAACAAACCACTCTCCAAAATTCATCGCTTAAAACAGTAATAATGTATTGTTTCTCATAATTCTGTGGATGGCTGAATGGATTAGTCTGCTGGTTTTATTTGACATCAGCTGGAAGGTCCCCTGGACCGGGAGGTCTAAGATGGCCTCACTCACAGGTCTGGCAGTTGGTTCTGGCTGAGGGCTGGCTGCCATGGCTATTCTCCAATTCTAATCCACCAGTAGGCTAGACCAGTTTCCCTGGTGGTCTCGGGGCACCCTTCTAAGACGGTAAATGCAGAAGATGCTATCTCTTAAGGCCTAGCCTCAGAAATTGCATAACATCCCATGTACTTTATTCTATTGGCCAAATCAAGTCACAAGCACAGCCCAGATTCCAAGGAGTGGAGAAATAAATGTCACCTCTGATTGGGAAGAACAGCAAAGTCACATCACAAAGGGGCATGGAGAGGATACGGGGAAGAGAGAAATCTATTGCCTTTCACCAGTCTACCACAGGAGTGAGAACAGATTTAGATAATGAGTATCCCAAATGCCACCTCATGCACTAATCATTCCTTCCTTCTCTGTGCTTCAGTTTCTTCATTTGTAAAATAAATGAACATGCATGGCCATTCTCCCCACCAGCGTAAGTTTATAAGTGAAATTGGTTAAAATGTACATTGAGGACGCTACCCCATCATCAGGCATCAGGGCATACCACAGTCAGCAAGAATGCAATCTGAGACACGCAGGGAAACATTCAAGAGGTGAATAGTAAGAACCCAGGCACCACCCAGCACCCCCTCCCTCTTTCTTCACCCACCTTACCAGTCCCTCACAGAAGCTGATCCATTCTACCTCCTGACTGCTCTCCATTCCTTTCTCTCCTTTCCAGGGCCACAGCCTCCTCACTCTCCTACTGCTACCATAGCCTCCAATTTCCCCTGTAATCCAAGCTTCACATTGTAGCAGCAGAGGGCTCTCGCAAAACCCAGTTTAAAATCCCCTACCACGGGGGTGCCTGGCTGCAGGTGACTCTTGATCTTGGGGTTGTGAGTTCAAGCCCCTTGTCGGATGTAAATGTTACTTAAATAAATAAAATAAAATATTTAAATCAACAAATAAACAGACAGAACCCTGCTCATTAGAAGGTTACGAATCCTAGGAGGGGAGACAAACAAATAAGCAAACAAAATACATAAGATAATTTCAGTTAGTGATGAGCACATTTGAGGAAATATTCCAACAAGAGGAATAAAAGTAACTAGGAGAGGGGATTATTTTAGAATGATTAAATAGAGAAAGCCTCTCTGAGGGAAATGACATTTGAGTTGAGACCCGTAGGAGGAGAAGGAGTCAGCTCATTCCAGAGATGAGGAACTTAAGGGCCAGAGAGGACAGGTGAGTCTCCCAGGGTGAGACTATGGCTAACTGACCAAACTGAAAACCTCCCCTCTTGCAGGATGCGCATGGGCACAGCGATGGTCTGTGGTCAGGGTCTTTGTGTCCACAAGCCCACTCTGGGCACAAAGTCCCCCTTTGTCTCATCAGTTACCATTCACCACTGACCAGTTCTTTTTTTGGACCATCTCTATTAAATAAGGGAACTGAATTAAAATGAACCCCAAGGCTTTCTAAGATAAACCTGTGTGGGATAATCAAAAGCACATAAGCTTTGCAATCAGAGAGGACTAGGTTCAAATCCAACTTTCACTAATTGTAGTTACGGGATTAAATTTCTCTTGATCACACAGGTTGCTCATCTGTAAAAAGGGGATGAGAATTACTTTACTGGCTCTTTGGGAGAGTTAAATTAAAAGTGATAATGTACGTACGGGGCGCCTGGGTGGCTCAGTCTTTAAGCGTCTGCCTTCGGCTCAGATCATGATCCCAGGGTCCTGGGATTGAGCCCCACATCGGGCTCCCTGCTCGGCGGGAAGGCTGCTTCTCCCTCCCCCACTCCCCCTGCTTGTTTCCTGTTCTCGCTGTGTCTCTCTCTGTCAAATAAATAAATAAAATATTTAAAAACAAACAAATAAATAAATAAATAATTTAAAAAGTGATAATGTATGGAAAATAGGTAGTGTATAATAGGATATTACAAAATACCAGCTACTTTAAGGGATCAGATAGCTCTTATAACTAAATCCATCATGCTTGCCGATGGTTTCCCCCTTCAAATACATGTCCAGGGACCTGAAGAACAGTTACCACTTACTTAAAATCTTTAAAATAAGTCAGGTTGCTTTTCTAGTTTTGGAAGAATGTCTCCTCTATTTGTCTTTCTCCCAGGGCTTGCTAAGGTAGCCTAATGACCCTTTGCAAAGGTTCAGTCTCATACTCCCTCTTGTGCTCTACATGGGAACTGCATTATCTCAGGACTGACCAAAAGCTATGGTGCTGAAATCAACCTGACTATAGGGGAGAAAAAAGGGAACTAACATTTTTTTAAAGTAAAAAAAAATTACGTTGGGCGTACCCAATGTAGGGCTTGAACTCATGACCTGGAGATCCAGAGTCACATGCTTTACTAACTGAGCCAGCCAGGTACCCCCAAAGGGAACTAACGTTTGATAAGCACCTATGTCATTCTTGGAACCTCTGAAGTAGCTTCTCAGGTCTCTCATCAGCCATTCAACAGAAAAGGAAACTGAAACTCAGCAAGATTAAATGACTTTTCCAAGTATCCATGGATAAGAGACAAAACAGACCTAAATAAAGGAAAGAACTGGAAAAATCAGTGATGTTTGTTGCACTATAGAATAAAATTCAACCTCTTTAGCGAACTTGATCAGATCTTTTTTCTATCTTTATCTCTCATCACTAATGCTTTTGGTCCCAGCTCTCTGGACACACAGAATGACTTTAAACCTCAGTGTTTTTGCACAGGACTTTTCTACCTCACGTGTCTTCAATACCCCTCCTTTATCTAGAAAACTCCTTACTCATCCTGCCATCCATCCCACCCTTCTTACTTGGAGATAATTTAATCACCCCTTCCTTCCTACTATTTCTGGACCTTAGGCTTGCTGTTGATACTGAGAGCTGAAGTAAAATGTTCAGCCCTAGGAAATTAACACTGCCCATGCTTTCATTCAACAACTATTTATTTATGGTATACAGGTATGGTAGCAGTCGAGCACTAGAAAAATAATAAGCAAAACAGAGTCTATTCTCACAGAGCTTATGTTTTAATGAGGAAATCAGACATTAAATAATCACACCAATAATTAACATTGTGATAATTGTTTTGAAGGAAAAGTAGTGAGGATATAAAAGAAAAGGCCATTTTGGTGGCATGATCAGGAAAGGCTTTTCAAATTAACATTCAGGTGGGATTTCTGAAGAATGAGGTAGGCGAAAATATGGGGAAGGACACTCCAGTGAGAGAAGAGCATGTGTAAAGTCACGAGGAACTCTGAAAAATGGAAAGAACACAATTGTGGCTGGAATACTCACGACAGACTGAGAGAATTACATGCATTGAAGATGGAGAGAGACGTGTGGGCCTAAAATTATAGCATCCACTTAAACAATATTACTGATTTTGGATTTCATCCTGAGAATAATGGAAGAGAGACAATAAAGAGTTTCAAGCAGGGAAATGATATAACCAGAATTTAATATAGAGAGTAGTCTCTGTGGAGAACAGCTGGAGAGAGGGGCAAGGATGGAGGCAAGGACACCACCTAAACAGCTATTCATTTATTTAGCTGTTTCATTAATATTTATTTTTTTATTTTTTAAGATTTTATTTATTTGACAGAGAGAGACACAGCGAGAGAGGGAACACAAGCAGGGGGAGTGGGAGAGGGAGAAGCAGGTTTCCTGTGGAGCAGGGAGCCCCATGCGGGGCTCGATCCCAGGACCCTGGGATCATGACCTGAGCTGAAGGCAGACGCTTAACAACTAAGCCACCCAGGCGCCCCTGGGAAATTTTTTTTTTTTTAAGATTTTATTTGACAGAAGGGAATTTTTTTTAATGTTACATTTTATTTTTTTAAATATTTTATTTATTTGACAGAGAGAGACACAGCGAGAGAGGGGACACAAGCAGGGGAAGTGGGAGAAGGAGAAGCAGGCTTCCTGCGGAGCAGGGAGCCCGACGAGGGGCTCTATCCCAGGACCCTGGGATCATGACCTGAGCGGAAGGCAGACGCTTAATGACTGAGCCACCCCAGGTGCCCTGGGGAATTTTTTTTTTTTAAATCGTGATAAGATATAACCACTTTTAAGCGTATACTTCTATGGCATTAAGTACATTCATTGTTATGCCATCACCACTGTCCATCTCCAGAATTGTATCACCTTTCTCAACTGAAATTCTGTAAACACTAGCTCCCCACCCCGCCTTCCCTTAGCCCCTGGCAACCACATTTTACTTTGACTATGAATTTGACTGGTACCTCATATGAGTGTAGCCATATGATATTTATCCTTTCGTGACTGACTTGTTTTACTTAGCATAATGTCTTTAAGGTTCATTGATGTTGTAGCATGCACCAGAATTTCCTTTCCTAAGACTGAACAACATTCCATTGTACGCATACATTTTGTTTATCCACTCATCTGTGGATGGACACTTGAATTGCTTCCATCTTTTGGCTGTCATGAAAAATACTATGAACATGGGTGTGCAAATATCTATTCAGGTCTCTGCATTCAATTCTTTTGGGTATATATCCGGAAGTGGAACTGGTGCATCGTATGGTAATTGTTTAATTTTTTGAGGAATCCCGGGAAATCACTTTTTAAAAATTTTTTTATTGTTATGTTAATCACCATATATTACATCATTAGTTTTTGATTTGGGAAATCACTTTTTTTTTTTAAAGATTTTATTTATTTATTCATGAGAGACAGAGAGAGAGGCAGAGGGAGAAGCAGGCTCCCAAGGAGCAGGGAGCCCGATGCGGGACCCGATCCCAGGAGTCTGGGATCATGACCTGAGCTGAAGGCAGACGCTTAACCATCTGAGCCACCCAGGCGCCCTGGGAAATCACTTTTAAGAAAATGATCTGCATATCAATTCACTAAAGTTTCTGTGTCCATGTATCTCTTATAAAGTCTGTACCCCAGATTGAAAACTCCTGTTCTGAGTCACACCTTGGAACATAAGGGAGGGAATGCAATGTGTGGTGGGAAAAAAAGCATGAGTTTGAAGTATGAGAGGCCTGGTTAGAATTCAGTATTTATTTAGTCTAGAAACTGTGGGCAAGACAATTCCCTCTCCATAGTTTCCTATTCCATAAATGAGACTAACAGTACTTATCCCACAGAACTATAAAGAGAAGAGATGAAAGGAACCTACTGGAGAGGTTGACAATTCACTTGAAGCTACACTGTTCTGGGAGCTTGGGACACAGGGAGCACGGCCACCTGGTTAACAGCCACAGATGTGCAGAGAATACAGTATAATGTAGTGTGGGGCCAGGACTGATGTGCTTGGCGGAGTAGGTACATGAGAAAGGTTAGGAAAGGTCTCAGGAAGAGGGGGCAGTAGAAGCAAGCCAAGCAAAGATACAAAAGCATAAAAAAGCATGTTGCAAGGGGAACTTGAACAGTTAAATTTGGTGTCACCACAACACAAAATGCAGACATGAAAGGGAAGAAGCAGGCAGCTTTTTTTTTTTAAAGATTTTATTTATTTATTTGAGAGAGAGAGCATGAGAGGGAAGAGGGTCAGAGGGAGAAGCAGACTCCCTGCTGAGCAGGGAGCCCGATGCGGGATTCGATCCCAGGACTCCAGGATCATGACCTGAGCCAAAGGCAGTTGCTTAACCAACTGAGCCACCCAGGCGCCCAAGCAGGCAGCTTCTTAAAGGCCACGGTAAAAGGGGAGGGGGGGTGGGAGGATGGGTTAGCCTGGTGATGGGTATTAAAGAGGGCACATTCTGCATGGAGCACTGGGTGTTATGCACAAACAATGAATCATGGAACACGACATCAAAAACTAATGATGTAATGTATGGTGATTAACGTAACAATAAAAAAATAAAATTAAAAAAAAGCCACGGTAAAGATCTTGACTTTCTTCTGTGCCTTGGTTTCACAAATTCTTCTGTAAAATGAGGACTGTTGTATACCTTTCTCATACGGCTGTTAGGATTAAATGCAAACGAAACAGGATAACGTACACACAACACTTAGAAGAGTGCCTGGCACATACTGAGGCCCAAATATCTCCTTCTGTTAATACTACTGTCTTGAGGTGGCAAGAAAGGCTTTAAGCAGGGGAGTGACGCTGTCACATTTGCATTTTTAAAAGATCAGCAGAGGGAAGCAAGGATGGATTGTAGGAGGAGAGAGTATTGGACACAAGAGGCTGTCACAATAAATTGTCTAGAAATAGAAAAAGCCTGCCCTGCCCAAAACAGTGACTATGAGGAGAGAGGGAATTCAGCTTAATAGCAGAAGAGATGAGCTCTGATGCCCATTTGAATGTGGGAGGAGCAGGAGTGGGAAGAGTCCTAGATGAGGTCTTCATGGTTAGTTTTCTTCCTGCAGTGATCTCCATCCCTCCCTCCATTCTCCAATAACAAAAAGGCCATCACAACACATTTCCTTTGAAAGTTTTATTAAAGTTTAATGGAACAATTAATATTTGTAAATTTTTTTTGTTAACCTCAGTACAAAAATACAGTTGATGACTTGACAAAATTGGCTCCACCTAGGGCTTGAAGGTTTCTGTTTCTGTAATAGTAACAGGGAAAAGCATGCTTCCAGCTGGGGCTGAGTCCAAACACACAGCCATTCCTGCATACACATGCGTGCAAACAGGGAAGCCCAAGCAGGAGAAGAGAATGGAAGTTGCCGGGATTCAGGAAGAAGCCCAAGATTATTCCCAGGAGAAAAGAAGAAACAGGCTGGTCTCCTCGACGGGGGTAGAATTTCTGATTTACATTTGAGTTTGTTTTTTTAAATGATAAACTATTTCTGCAATTTTAATACTGTAGAAAAGATGCTACTGGTCTCCTTTCACCACCAAGGTGAATAAAGCGGGAGGAAACGGAAAAAGATTCCAATATTGAAGTGTGAGGAGTACACCTCCAAATGGCTCAAGTTTTGTGTCAAAAGCTGTCATTCTTTACATTCCATGACAAACAGACGTCTAGGAGGGGGCAGGAGAAGAAGTTTGCCGTGGTCCGCTGGATCCACAAACGTGGAGACCAGCTCCTGTCAGCAGAAGTCTTCCACAGTGAGAGCGCTCCTCCCCATGTAGGCAGGAGCAAGGTTTCCTGGTTGGTTTAATTGTTCTGAGCGATTCCTCAATATTCCCTCCCCTGCTGCCTTCCTTCCAGAACACTAACTCTGATGAAAGAAGGGATATATTCATGTTACAGCTCATCTTCAAGATGTTTCTCTCTGAAGGCATCCCCCGTCAGCCTCTCCTGAGCTTCCTTCATCCCCTGAACAACTGTGAAATAAAGGTTGGTGGGGGGGGGGGGAGTATGAGGTAGGTTTTTAATATCTGACATTTGACAACTAACATAGATTTTTATTATAGGAGAAATATGACAGGAGCACAGGATCTGGACTCTAGATCTAGTTCTGGATTTTAGTCCTGGAAAATTATTTACCTCTTTGAATTTGTTTCCTCATCTATAAAATGAGGTAACGCTACTTACTTCACACAGGATTAGTATAAAAATTAAATGAATGGATAATAAAAGAGATTTATAAATTATGAAATACAACAAAAGTACTACTAGTTACTATGGCTTATCCTCCAGGATTAGGGCTGAATCCCTGTTACAGACTACAGATGTTCACTTGTCTTTAAGGGAATAGAAAACACCCTCCTACCATGATAGTCTTTTGATGAATGCTGCATTTTTCATTTCCTGGGGAAGTTACAGGAGCGTATGTGCTCAGAGGGGGTATGGTCTTCAAGGAAGCAGGCAGTCATTTCTAGCATCAACTATACCAAGAAGCAACCAAGTTCTCAGTCAAAAAAAAGAGCTGAACTATCTCAGGATAGCTCTCTTGTCGACTCAGCGTTGAGGGCAGCTGTTTGGGGACAGGCTCTTTATAGAGTGACAGGCCAGGAGCTGGGTTGAGCCAGAGCCTATAAATCTCAGAAAGCAAGCCTATAACCTCATAAGAGCCAGGTGGTAGAGTTTGTTATTTCCCTTTTGCTGGGCCTAAGCCTTTAGTAAAGCCAGGCTTGATGTTCCAGTTTCGTGTCAGCTGAGCCATGGGGGATCCAGGCAAGGGTCTTGTGTCCACATTTGGACTAATGTGTTAAAAAATGATGTCAATGGCAAGTTGGATGAAACTCTGAAGGGAAGGGGGATCTCTAGGGTCAAGAGTTGGGGACCTAAAATCTAGCTGCCCTTCCCATGTGGGAAATTTCCCTTTAACACCAGCCTCCGGTGATCTGCATTTGGGTAAGGAAGATGATATTCTCCTTACCCATGGGAAGGAGATAACCTCTCCATATCTCTCTCCTCTCCCTATTCTGAGAAATAAGAGTTCCAAGGACTCAGAACTTAAAGTGAGCAACAACCTGGCAGCATGGCAATGCAGGACACATGGCAACTTAGCAAACAACCCCCTCTTATAGATGACAGGAGGAACTTTGGAAGGAAAACAGGGACAGTACTTAGCATGAATTCCAACCCCTGCTTCTAGAATGACTGTGCTCAAGGATGAGAACAAGAAGGCCTGACATGATTTCAACCTTCCTTCACCGGTTTGTGCTGATGCTATTCTCTCTGCCTGGAACATGCTTTTTGCATTCTTCTGCTGGCTAGATCTCATTCTTCAGGATTCAGTCCAGTCCCTATGTCTTCCAGCAAGCCTGCCGTACTCTCCACATTGGGCTACACTCCCCACCCTTGCTTCCATAGCTTGAAATGTCCTCATATCTGTTCATAGAGACAAATTTTTATCCTTCTAGGTCCAGTTAAAGCTTACTATTGATGAAACCTTTTAGACTTGATCACCTAATGGCATTCCCTCTCCTCTGAATTCTTATAGGAAGAGTAGCATTAGCACAGTGGGAAAAAAGTCAAGTTCTGGACTGAAATTCTAGCTCTGCCACTTAATTTTGAGACCATAGGCAAGTGACTATCTCCATGAGCTTCAGTTCTTCAATTTCCCTTGGTTCATTTCATTCATTACATTCACATTGTAAGCAGCTAGGGAAGGGGCTCAGTCTCATCTTTCTCCTATATTTTACACAGGTTCTAGCCAAAAGCTAGTCATGTTGGAGATGCTCAGCTAACACACAGCAATGATTTTCCTCCCATAGACCTTGCATGTGGTTCATCCTAGTTAAATTTAGCAGCAATTCTCCCACTTTCTCAACATAACCATACCTTGTTCAGCACTGATGTAGAAATACTTGTAGCTGGGGTTTCCATTCTCATTGATGATTTCAGGATGCACCTTGCCACTGGGATCTATTGTAGACAAAAATGGCACAAGGATTGCAATAATGATAACAGAAAGGTATTTCAAATTCTCTATAGTACATTAGGCCCTCTAGAAAATGAGACCTGCCTATCTTTGCAGCCCATTATCTCACCATTCTACCCTTTGTGTTTTATGCTGTAATCGCAGTGAATTCCTTGCAGCTCCCTGAACTCAAGTCCCCCATGCCTTGGCATATGCTGTTCTCGCTTCCTGCCATGTTCCCTTTCTTCTTGATGATGGTGGGATCCTACATTTCTATTTGTCTCCCCCACAGAATCCAGCGGAATGCTGAGCAAAGATTAGATTGTCATTAAATTTAACATCTTTTATAAATTGTTTGTGGAAAGACATTTGTCTGGTTACAGTATTCCACTGCCTCAGTTGCACTATGAGGTCAAGGGTAGGAATTGTGGCTTATCTCTGTCCCTGTAGTGCCTAGCACTATGCTTGACATATGACTGATACACAAATGAATAATGGTGATCAGTATTCTGTCACTGCTCACAAAAACAGTTAATGAAAAAAATTTTCCTTCAGACTTGAAGTTCTGGCATTTGGAACTCCCCCACACTTTCTTGAAACTGGCTTTTGTTTGTTTTTGTTTTTAACCATCCTCATATAGCGTCACTAGAGTCAGTACCTTGACTCCTTTATCTCTTTACCACATCACAGATCCCCAGATTAAGATTTCACCTTACCCAGGAAAAGGATTCGCGGAATATAACCCCCATCAGGGCTGAAATCTTCATCCTTGGGCTCCTCTTCATCCTATTAAGTATAAACCTTAAGTCAGATCATGTCCTTTTTCTCTTCAAAACCTTTCAGTGGTGGGGGACTCTCTCTCCCTCTGCCCCTTCACCCTGCTCTGTCTCTGTCTCTCTCTCTCAAATAAATACATCTTTTTATTTTAAAGATTTTATTTATTTATTTCAGAGAGAGAGAGAATGAGAGATAGAAAGCACGAGAGGGAAGAGGGTCAGAGGGAGAAGCAGACTCCCCGCTCAGCAGGGAGCCCGATGAGGGACTCAATTCCGGGACTCCAGGACCATGACCTGAGCCGAAGGCAGTCGCTTAACCAACTGAGCCACCCAGGCGCCCTTAAATAAATAAATCTTAAAAACAAAAACAAAAAACCTTTCAGGGGCTTCCCCTCTCATTCAGGGTAAAACCCCAAGTCCCAAGTGGCCTAAGAGGCCCTACATAATCTGCCACCTGGGCACTTCTCTGACTCTATGTCCTACCCCTTGTTCAGTCTTTTTCAATGATGCTGACCTGCTTGCTGTTACTGTCCTTAAACAAGCCAGGCAAGCACCTCTCTCAGGACTTTGCACTTGCTCTTACCCTCTGCCAGGACTTACTTCCTCCATTATCCACATGGCTTACTCCCTTTTTTGTTTCAAATCTTTGCTCAAATGTCACCTTCTTTTCTAACCATCTATTTAAAATTGCAAAGTATCCCCTCCACCCTTCATTTTTAGCCATAGCATTTACCACCATCCGACATATTTCGTTTAACTGATTTGTCTGTCTCCCCATATTCATTTTCCCATATGTAATTTCAATAGGGCGGGGAATTTTGTCTGCTTTTCCATCGCTGATTCCCAATACCCACATCCTTGACTTGCACACAGTATTTCTTGAATCAATGAATTGAGACTGACATTTTAGCCATAATTATGGAGTTATAGTCCTCCCAGGAGATATGACCACATAGTTAGCTTCCTTTTGAAGAAATGTCTAAATTTGGAGAATGCTCAGTTAAGACATTTCTGTTTCTCTTGAGTGGTGATTCTAACTCAGAAAGTGATGAGAAGTTCTTATGCACAAGAAATCAACAGTAATTTTGTCATTTTTGGTGTGGATCCCATTTCAGGAGTTAAATGGAATTTCTTCAAACTGTAATATAATTTTGCCTTCAGTGAGGTGTGTCAGCATTCAGGCTATCCACTAGTTATATAAGCAATCCTTTACAAACCCTTAGCTGCCTCAACATTTCCCATTAGTGTCCTCAAAAGATCTCCAGTCCTATGTTTAAGTAAATATTACCTTTACAGAAACTTAGGGCTAGAAGTTTCATCATAAAGCATCCAAGCATCCCTTATTTGAAGAGTACACCCTAAAAGGCAGCACAACTAGGTCACAGTATCTATTCTTATCACTTATTAGGCTCTCTGATCTTGACTAAATCACCTAATTCCTTCGGTCCCAAGATGCTCTTTTTGTAAAATGGAGATATAGTCCCGGGGCCGAAAAATCCCTTCGGAGATCTGATATTCTGACTTGAGATTAAAAGACCTATAATCTATGTCAAGTACATAAAGGATATCTAATGAAGAAACAGGAAGATTGTATATACAAGCCCAGCACAGAGAAGGGGCTAAACTGCATCACATTTTGCAGGGATCTGTGTCCTGCATATGTTTTTATACCTTTACTTCATCCATACAATGATGTAAAACATGTCATAATCATAGACTAAAATTGAGGGGACCTTAAAATGTAGGCATCTTACCCAATTTCTACTCTTCTTCCTCTGACAAGTGGAGGCTGGATGGCTTTCTACAGCTGACACAAGGCTTAGTATTAGAGGTCAAGAGGAAAACACTTGTATACAAGAAGCCAGCTCTGCTGAATATGATTTTACACTATTAATGATGATAATTTTAAAACAGCAAAGACTTAAAATCATAGCAGAAAGGAGAAACTCTCAAAGTCTTACCTCAAGATTCACCATAACAAAATTATGGGAAAGTTCTGAAATTTCTGTAGATTCAGCAAATTTGGGCTTTAAAGCTAGGAGGGGAAAAAGATTTTAGGATAGATGAAAACATCATTGTCATAGCCAAACCCTAATTTGCTGAGTTGCTTCAGATAAATCAAACTTTTTTTTTTTTTTTAACTCCTAAGAACCAGAAATTAGGACACCTGAATTCTGGTCATGCTTCTGCCACTTACTCACACAGGTATTATCACTGGAATGACTGACTTCGTTTCTCTGGCTTTTATCCCATTTATAAAATATGGAAAATGGCATACAAATGAAAAAAAATTATTTCTATTTGCTTTCTATAGCCACATTTCAATAATTTCTATTGAAGTAATAGACAAAGACAACAGAGTAACATCACACACATATATATATTAAGTACACTAATTACACTAATTTTATACTCCTTTTCCAACTAGGATTCTGCTGAGTGTAGCATACCCAACAAAAGAAAAAAACCTGACTGGGAAGTAGCAAAGTGGCACAGCAGAAAGAATATATGCCACAAATAACCTTGGGTTCTAATTTGGTTCCCACCTCCTCCAGGAAGACTTCCCTAATCACTTCTCATGTCTCTGTATATTTCAGTTTCCTGTATTTACTGTCCATATGACTACTGTAGCACTTAATCCTATACTCTCCCTAACCATATCTCAATTGCTTCACTCTCTAATCCCTTGCATAGGTAACTGCAAACTTCTTGAGAGCAGGGAATCTATGTCATATATTTCTTTGGTATTCCTTAAAGCTATCAGCAGTGCTGGGACAAAGTCTGTGCTAATATTTTTTAAGTGTTAATATTTAAGAACACATTGGAGGTTTGATTATTTGCACTTACCTTTGCAAGCTCCACACCAGGACTTATGGATAATCACCATCAGAGGCAAGCCACTTAAAAAGAAAACGAAGAAATTACAGTCTAGTAATTCCACTTCTTTTAAGTCTATCCTAATAAAATGACCACCTTATAAAGACAAAGGTTAATGTATAATGATGTTCATGTATGATTTAGACTAAGAAAATTTTTAGGCAACCTAAATATTAAATATAGATTATTGTAATACAATTATTGGTAAGTTCTGACATTCCTGTAAATTCTGCAAATTCGGGTTTTAAAGCTAGGGAGAAAAGACTAGAAGAGAAGAAAACATCAAATTACAGTACTTCTAAATGTTATGGTTATATAACCATTGAAAATGTTAATAGAACTTTTCATTGGTATGTCAAATTAAAAATTAGAATAGGGGCGCTTGGCTGGCTCAGTCAGTAAACCTGTGACTCCTGATTTTGGAGTCATGAGTTCAAGACCCATGTAGGGCAGAGAGCTTACTTTAAAATAAATTTAAAGAACAAACATGGGGTGCCTGCGTGGCTCAGTCAGTTAAGCATCTGCCTTCCGCTTAAGTCATGATCTCAGGTCCTG
Source organism: Callorhinus ursinus (assembly GCF_003265705.2). Classification (NCBI taxonomy): domain Eukaryota; kingdom Metazoa; phylum Chordata; class Mammalia; order Carnivora; family Otariidae; genus Callorhinus; species Callorhinus ursinus. The sequence continues at coordinate 60,320,297 of NW_027397071.1, read as the reverse complement.
AGATAGAGCCCTTTGTGGTGTTCAGCAGGGAGTGTGTTTCTCTCTCCTCTGCCCTTCTCCCTGTTCGTGTTCTCTAATAAATAAATAAAATCTTTAAAAATAAACAAATAAATCCTTACAACAATCCTAAGGTATATACTATTAATGTTCTCATAAAAGAAAGGAGAAAACGTAGACTAAGACCCTAAGAGATTAAATATTTGACCACATAAAATCTAGGCTCTGCCACTTACTAGCTAATTCATTAATTCTGACTCCAAAACCAATGTTCTTTCTGACCATTACTGTCTACTTCAATTTAGGATGGCAATCCACAACCAATAATCAACTAACTGAATCAGAGAATAGAGGTTGGAAAAGGCCTTAAAGGTTGCCTCGTCCAAGCCTCCATTTCACCCAGGAATTCTATATCATCTAATATATCATATGTAATTATAACACATCCAATATATCTAGTGTAACAAAAGGTGGTCCAGATGGCCTGATGAGCAAGAAACACATCACCAACCAAGGCAGCCCATCCTTTTAATAGCTCTATGCATTACAGAGCAGTTAAGAATGCCTTGCTCCCTCCTCTCCCAAGCAAACTCCTATTTATCCTTCTAGAGAAGGGATCAGCAAAATATAGTCTGTAGACCTGATCCAGCCCACTGCCTGCTTCTGTAGAGCTGTAAGATACAAATGTTTTTTTTTTCATTCCTAAAAAGAAATGAAAGACACATATCAAAACCTAATAGCAGTTATCCCTAGTTAATGGGATTGTGGATTTAACTATACTTTTTCTGTACTTTCCAATTTTTCTATAATTAAATGTAATTTTTGTAATCAGGGAGGAAAAAAAAATTTTTTTTTTCAAATGATGAGCAACATAATCCACCTGAACCAGTCTTGGCCAGATGAAGCTCTTAAGCTCTCAAGGCTCAAATGCCAACTTGTAGGAGAGTCCTACGTAAGCAGCCATTGGCTTTCTCCATCATCCAACCCCTGTATCATCACACCACCATACACTGTATAAGATGATCACTGCATTTAATACATTGAACTCTATTAATTACCTGTCTCCCTACAACAGACTTGGGAGTTTCATTTTTAAATGGTTGAAAAACAAATCTAAAAAATAGTACCTTGTGATATTAAAATTCAATATAATTCACCTTCCAGTGTAGTTTTATTAAAACACACTCATAGTTGTATACTTATTGTATATGGCTGTTCTTATGATACAATGTGCTACACTTAATAAGCTGCAACAGAGACCTTATGGCCTACAAAGCCTAAAATATTTACTATCTGACCCTTTGATGACCCATGTTCTAGAGTGACAGTTCGAATGTTAACCCCTCTATGAAACCTTCTCAAAATTACCTTCTGTCAACAGTTAGCCGTTTCCTCCTCTGGGGTTCCAAAGCATTCTGTCATCATTCTGCAACTGCCAACCCTTTTCATCCCATAATCATGTTTACTTGTCTGTACTTTTCACCAAACTATTACTTTCTCAAGGGCAAAGACTATCTAATTCATCTCTGAAAATCACAAATGCTGGCAAGGTAGGTACCCACCATTTGTTTAAGGAAATCAATGGAAAAATGAAAAGAAGCTTAAAGTGACATCTGCCTTGAAATACAAAATGAAGCACTATAGTTAAAGAAGTTGTCATAACTACTCTAGGTTAGACTAAATATCTAGTCTCTTACTAAGCACTATTAAAGTACTATTTTGGTCAAAGGCATAATAGTGATACTCATGTATCTAAATATTACATTATGTAAATTACATGAATAACATTAAGTTACATTAAGTGAAAAAGATTCCAGCAGACTTTCTTCTTCTAAAAGATTTTATTAGATGAAATAATCTAGTAGTTATGTCTTTCACTTCCACTAAAACCAAAGCTTCCCAAGGCCAGAAACCAGTGGATTTATCTGTGACCCCTGGCCCCAGATAGGGTGGACTAACAAAAAGGCACAGTACTCAAAAAATTGTTTGTGGTATGAACAAAGGGACAGTGCAGATGCAGAACTGGGCCATCTTCAGTTCTTGTTCCTAATTGTTTTAAAACTCATCCAGTCTGCTCTCCCACAATTCAGATGGGGGAGATCAACAGTGTGTGATACCCCAAGTAGAACCCAACCTAAACAAACCGTGTCCACCTGAGCACTGTCCCCTGGAGAAATTTGCCAAGATCCTCCAAGCCAGTTCTCCATTTTTTTCTAGTCTCAATTTATGCTGTTAACTCAAGGCCTGGCATACAGGAAAGCATGAGTAAATCAGTCACAACAGCTCTAGTACGACACACCAAAATGCTCTGCAGACCCTGATATTACCCTACCAAGAAAAACAGAGAGCAGTGGAGGTTAGGTGAGGAGCCAAGTCTTCCCCACCCCCCACCCACTCCCTCTGGTTAGTGCAGGCTCTGGCTCAGATACTGCAGAAACATGTTGGCCAGCTGAGGCAGGTTCTCATTGTTGGGATGCATTTTGGTGTAGGAAATAAACTGGCGACGGAGGCGACTGAGTTCTGCCATTGTCAAAGGCCGGGTAAACTGCAGGTGCTCCGTGGTGCCAGGAAGCTTAAGTAAGTCTCCAGGGACCGCGCTCTTCTGCGCTTCCATCAGACCTGCCAACACCTTGCTCGTGACCTGATCCAACTGGTGCAGAAAGCTGCCAGACGCAAGGGGCTGAGACTGTGTAGACTGATGGGGTGGGGGAGCTTGGTTCTCAAACAAGGCAGCCCGTATCTCTGCTAGGGGCAACGGCTCTTCCAAGCCCACCAAGGTGAACAGGGGCCGATCCCAGCGGTTCCGAGAGTCGGGAGCCTCAAAGCGCAGCGTTAGGGCTTCCATAAGTTCTGGAGGATAAAAGGCACTAGACACACGCTTTGCAGATTTATCTGGAGTCACAAAAGCTGGAAGATCTGGCGCCTTGGTTTCCTCCTGCTCCAGTTCCTTAGGTACGTCGGCCTGGGTTCTTCCACTTACTACAAAGTCCACTGTTTGGGGTTCCCTGAGGACACTACTGCCAGCCGCCAGAGGTCTCTCACTTTCCTCAGTGCGCGGCTTCCAACTCACACTGACGTTCTGGCCTTGGTTGTCTGCCGCATCCGCCACCCGAGGTCCCAAGCTCAGACCGCCCGGCCGTATACAATATACCAAGCAGAGCGGGGTGCGCGCCGCCCGCGCGAGGCAGTAGAGCTCGTAGCGGAATCCCTTGATGTAGTTAAGCGAGTCGAGAATGACCACATCGTGGCGACTCAAGCGCCGCTCCACCGCGGCTCGCAGAGCCCCGCGCAACGCCTTCTCACGGGCCGAATCGCGGTACACTGTCGCGTCCTCCGTGCCCAGCACCGCCGCGTCATCCACCACGTGCACCGCACGGCCCTCGGCCGCTAGCGCCTCACGGAGCTCCTCCGCGCGCCGGCTCTTGCCGCTATACGGCAGCCCGCAAAACACGACGAGAGGCATCCTTACAGGGCGCGGCCATGTGCATCCGCTAGCGTCAACTTCCGGGGTGTCGACGTCACGGACGCAAACCGGAAGGGCAAACAGCACGGCCTGACCTCTCGACTCTTAAAGGACCTACTGTTGCTATGGAAACACGAGTTCTACTCCAACTAAATCTAGGATCTGTTGTCTCAGAAAGGTGATGGAAACTAGAATGACATCAGTTATTTATGTCAAGTAGGCATCAAAAGAATGTGATCTCCCTGTGGCCAAAGACTATGCCCAACCATTTATAATGGGGCCTTAATGAGCATTAAACATTGCAAAAACAATCAGCACTATATTTAGCACACAAAAAGACCATTCATAAACGCTAGTTCCCCTTCACACCTTACACCCAGTGACTCTCAGTAACTGTTTACTCAACAGCCATTTCAATCATTAAACGTCTCCAAGACTGGGAATTCTGAAATGAACATCAGTTCCCCCGTAGGAGGTTAAGGGTCTGAATGGGAAAAATCAAGTACCTACAAGCTGAGTAAGATAATACTATAATGGATAGAGTAGGTTGCGATGTAAAAATAGAGGAGAAAAAAAAACTGCGCCCAAAAATCACTTAAGACTTTAGGAATAGGAACTTAAAAACTAACAAATTTTTCTCCTGGGTAAGGTTGCCTGCTAAAATACAGGATGCCTAGTTAAATTTGAACTTCAGATAAGCAACAAAAAAGTTTTTAATATGTCTCAGATATTGAATAGGACATATTTAAAATTACTTCTTGTTTACCTGAAATTCAAATTTAACTGGGCATCCTTATTTTTGTTAAATCTGGCAACCCTATTCTACAGAATGTGTGAGACTCAGAGCCATGAAGCTGTAGGATCCATTCTAGCAAAAACAAGCACAATACAGTTGGTCCTTGAAAAACATGGGTTTGGATTGCACAGGTACACTTGTAATGCAGATTTTTTTTTTTTACAGCACAGTACTATAAATGTATTTTCTTTTCCTTATGATTTTCTTAACATTTTCTTTTCTCTACCTTACTTTGTTGTAAGAATATAGTATGTAATACATATAACATATAAAATATGTGTTAATTGACTGTTTATGTTATCGGTTGGCTTCCAGTCAACAGATTACTGGTGGTTAAGTTTTTTGGGACTCAAAAGTTATACGCAGATTTTGACTAAGCGGGTGGTCAGCACCCCTAAACCCCCAGCATTGTTCAGAAGTCAACTGTAATTTTGTAGTTGCAGAAGTGTGTTTCTGTGCAAGTATGTGTGTATATAAAGTAGATGCACATATATTGGGTCTTTGTGTCTCTCCAGTACAGTATAGTAGAGAATATTCAAGTATTGGCTCTGTTACTTACTAACTGTGTAATTTATTGACAAGTTGTTTAATCATTGTGTGTCTCAATTTCCTCTCTCATAAAATAATTACAACAGTTCTTATTTCACAGGCTGAACCAACCTCATAGGTTATAAGGATTAAATAAATTAATGCATGTAAAGTACTTAGATCAGTGCTTTAGCCTTCCCTCCCCTGCTCTGCCTTTTCTTCCTCCTTTATCGGTTATTTGCATCAGTGCATAGACTAAAACTAATTGAAAGTTAAGACTGTTCAACTTGAGGGGCGCCTGGGTGGCTCAGTCATTGGGCATCTGCCTTTGGCTTGGGTCATGGTCCCAGGGTCCTGGGATCCAGCCCCGTGTTGGGCTCCCTGCTCCGCGGGAAGCCTGCTTCTTCCTCTCCCACTCCCCCTGCTTGTGTTCCCTCTCTCGCTCTCTCTCTAATAAATAAATAAAATCTTAAAAAAAAAAAAGACTATTCAACTTGAGACTGTTAGGCAGTATGGTTTACTGGTTGAGTGCAGGCTCTGAAACCAGAATGCCTGGGTTTGAATCTTGGCTCCACTGCTTACTACCTGTGTGATCTGAAGCAAGTTACTTAACTGCTCTGTGTCTTAGTTTTCTCGTCTCTAAAATGAAGGTAACAGCAGTACCCACCTCAAAAGAGCTGTTGTGAGAATTAAATGAGTTAATTCACATAATTCAGTGTCTGGTGCATAATAAGCATTTAGTAGTAGTAGGAATAGTGGTATTGTTATCATCAGGCAACTACTCAGTTCTGGCTCTGTTTTGGCATATCCCTTCACCTGAAATTAATGTTAAGGTGATGACTGGAAAATGTTTTACCAGTATAAATAACCTATTCAATGTATTTTTTTAAAAAGTAATCTCTAGGCCCAACATGGGGTTGAACTCTCCACACTGAGATCAAGAGTTGCATGCTCTACCTGATGGAGCCAGCCAGGTGCCCCTTCCACCATAAATAAACCAAAACCATATCTTGTACCTGGCAGCTGCTTCCTTCTTCCCATCTTCTAGTGTCCTCCAATGAATGTGATCTCCAAAACCTGGAAGGAAAGAGCCTTATAAACATTTACCCGTGAATAAAGGGCAAAGACCCAAAAAAGAAACATGGCATGTTCACAAGATACGCATAAAAAAGCTTTTGTCTGTCAAGAGCATGGTGTTCAAGTCCCAGCTGCACCACTTTCTGGATGTACGGGACCATGAACAATCCCATACCTTAAACCTCAGTTTTCTTTCATACCTATAAAATAGAGATAACACCACCTAATTCATAGTTTTGTTTTTTTTTTTAAAGATTTTATTTATTTATTTGACAGAGATAGAGAGAGAGAGCACAAGCAGGCAGAGAGGCAGGCAGAGGGAGAGGGAGAAGCAGGCTCTCCACCGAGCAGGGAGCCTGATGCGGGACTCGATCCTGGGACTCCAGGATCATGACCTGAGCCGAAGGCAGTCGCTTAACCAACTGAGCCACCCAGGCACCCTAATTCATAGTTTTTAAGGAGATTAAATAATGGCTGTGAATTGCTTTGTAAACTAACACTGAATATGCAAATAATACTATAAGAATGAATGAGAATTTTCCACAGAGTAAACATAAAGTAGGTCATACAAATCATTACTAGTTGGAGACAATACAGCAACATAGGTTTAGGGTCAGAAATACATGGGTATGTGACTCCACTTCCTATGAAATGTGTCAATTTCATAATAGGTATTATTATCTGTACTTAGCGAATTTACTAATATCTACCTTCAAGTATTGGTGTAAAGATTAAATGAGATAATGTATTTAAAGGTACTCTTATTATTCCCCTCACTTCTGCCAGAGTGATCTTTTAAAATCACATCTCTGCCAGGTAAAAACTTTCAGAGGCTTTCCAATTCCCTAAAAAGAAAGGTCAAAATCTGGTAGCAGGATTTACAAAGCCTTTCAGAATATGGCATCTGCCCATCTCCTCAGGCTCACTTTCCAGGCTCTTTCTAAAATCCTATATACAAAACTACTTTCATTTCCTTACACTGGCAGCCTCCTTGGTCCTTTCTTCCACCCTCACTTCCCATTCATTCCTAGAGGGCATCTTTCCTTCTGGTAAATCTTCCCTGACTCCCGGGGCGTCTGGGTGGCTCAGTTAAGCATCCAACTTCAGCTCAGGTCATGATCCCAGGTCTTGGGATTGAGCCCAGGGTCAGGCTCTCTGCTCAGCCCGGAGTCGGCTTCTCCCTCTGACCCTCCCCCTGCTCTCGGGAGCATGTGTGTGTTCTCTCTCCCTCTCTCCTTCTTAAATAAATAAAATATTAAAAAAGAAATCTTCTCTGACTCCCAAAGCACCACCTTCTTGCCCCAGCACAGCACTTCCCAGGCTGAACTGTAAATGTTTATGTGCCTGTCTCCCTCACTCTAAAAGGAATTCCCTAAGGGCTGAGGCCATATCTCTTATTCCTTCCAGTTTCCCCAGCATTGAAGCACTACACATGGCCATAGTAAGTGCTCCATTATATTTATTGAATAAATGAATCTTATTTAGGTCATATCATGTAAATGACTTAATTTTATATCTGGAAAATGTTGAGTGATCATAATAATGCTGTCATTTACTGGTCACCTTATATGTTCTCGTGTACATGTTATCTCACTTAAATTTTGCCTGAACAATAACCCTTTCTTCTTTTTTTTTAATTTGTCAGAGAGAGAGAGAAGAGAGAGAGAGAGAAAGCACAAGCAGGGGGAGCAGCAGGCAGAGGGAAAAGCAGGCTCCCCCTGAGCAAGGAGCCCAATGCAGACTTGATCCCAGAAGCCTGGGATCATGACCTGAGCCAAAGGCAGATGCTTAAATGACTGAGCCACCCAGGCGTCCCACAATAACCCTTTCAATATTCCCCTATACTTTGTTTTCTCATCAGTAAAACAGGAATAATAATATGTACATCTCATAAGATTGTTACTGAATATTACGTAAGAAATACTATATATGGGGCACCTGGATGGCTCCGATGGTTAAGTGTCTGCCTTCAGCTAGGGTCATGATCTCCAGGTCCTGGGATCAAGCCCGCATCTGGCTCCCTGCTCAGCGGGGAGCCTGCTTCCCTTCTCTCTCTGCCTCTCCCCACCTGCTTGTACTCTCTGTCTCTCTCTCTCTCTCTCTCAAATGAATAAATAACATCTTTAAAAAAATGCTATATATATTATCTTAGCACACTGCTCAGCATTTTATAAATGATCAGTACTTAGCAGCTTTGTTATTCTTTACAGCTTGAGACTTCTGAGGCTCAGAGAAGTTACACAACCAGTACCAGGTCACATAGCTGGTAAATGCCCACGCTGGGATTTAAACTTGAATTTTATGACTTCTCAGTTATTATACTATCTTTCAGGCCTTTCTTTCCTTGAAATAAATTCAAATTTCCACCATTGTTACCGCAGGGGAATAAAGAGATCATCCAGATTAGCAAAGGGAGGCAGTGTCCAAACTAATCATCATCACTTTTCATTCCCAACAGCAGTGAGTTGCTAGCCAAGAGAAAATGTGTCATTTGCCTAGGGCCCAAAGTCCAATCCTGATGAGTCAATGATTAAGTGAGAGTGAAACTGGGAGAACTGGAAGGTGCCTAATGTGACTGATCATTCTACCTGTCAATACCTAAACTCAGGAAACTGAATCCTGCTTTGGTGGGATGCCTAACTAGACAGTCTGGAGGGATATCCACCTACAAAACAATCAAATCCCAGATAAAATGGACTTTCAAAATGTACTCACTGGGTTCACAGTGATAAACACAAACACAAAATAAGCTGAACCCAGATGAGGACTAGCGAGCAACAAGCAAAAGGGAAGACTGACCTCAAAGAAATATCCACTACAATAGAGCAAAAGGGAGGAGATAAATCTGAGACTCATATTAAACCAACTCAAAAAAGACTAAAGTGGTAATACCCTTAGGTTTCCAGATGAATCAAATGCCAAACCTTTCTACAGGAAAGTACTCCCTTCTTTAGGGCTCCAGAATAGCCAAAGATGAACAACAATTATGAGTTCACAATCCTAGATCCCCAAACATGTACGAAAACAAGCCACCACAAGTAAGAATCAGCAGAAGCAACAAATAGATTTAGACCCTAAGGACTTCAGATATTAGAACGATCAGCCATAGGATACAAAATAACTATGTATGAATATTTGAAAAATAACACAGGGGATCACAAAAATGGGAATGCAACAGAGGAAATAAACAGGCAAATCTATAAAGGCACAAAATAGACCTTTTAGAAATTAAAAATATAGGAGTGCCTGACTGGTTCAGTCGGTAGAGCATCTGACCCTTGGTCTCGGGGTTGTGAGTTCAAGTTCCACATTGGGCATGGAGCCTACATAATAAATTTTGTTGGGGCTCCTGGGTGGCTCAGTCAGTTAAGTGTCTGACTCTTGATTTCAGCTCAGGTCATGATCTCAGGGTCGTGAGATCAAGCTCCGCACTGGGTTTAGAGCCTGCCTGGGATTCTCTCTCTCTCCCTCTCCCTCTGCCCCCCCCCCCCCCCCCCCCCTCTGTCTCAAAAAAAAAAAAAAATTGTTGAAATACAAAATCAATGGACAGTGATAAAAAGAAATAAGCTATTAAGCCACAAAAAGACACAGAGGAAACTCAAATGCATATTGCTAAGTAAACAATGCCAACCTGAAAAGGCTACATAATATATGATTCCAACTATATGACATTCTGAAAAAGGCAAAAATATGAAGACTGTAAAAAGATCAGTGGTTGCCAGGGGTTCACAAGGGAGGGAGGGATGAGTAGGTGGAACACAGAATTTTTATAGCAGTGAAACTATTCTGTATGATTCTGTAATGGCAGATATATGTTATTATGGACTAAATTGTGTCTACCCCACCAAACTGGTATGCTGAAGTCCTAAACCACAATACCTCAGAATATGATTGTATCTGGAGACAGGGTCTTTAAAGAGGTAATTAAATTGAAATGAGGTCATTAGTGTGGGCCCTAATCCATTATAACTGGTGTCCTTCTAAAATGAGATTAGGACATAGACACATCTAAAGGGAAGACCATGTGAAGACACAGAAAGAAGACAGCCATCTACAAGTAGAAATCAATCCTGCCAACCACTTGATCTTGAACTTCTAGCCTCCAGAATTTGAGAAAATAAATTTTTGTTGTTTAACCAGGTCTGTAGAATTTGTTATGGCAGCCCTCGCAAATTCATATATATCTCATTACATATTTGTCAAAACCCATAGAATGTACAGCACAAAGGTGAACCCTAACGTAAACCATGGACTTTAGTTAATAATAATGTATCAATACTGGCTCATCAATTTTAACAAATGTACCACACTAATGCAAGATGTTAATAATAGGGAAAACTGGGGGTAGTCAAAGTGAGGACTTACATGGGAACTCTATTTTAAGCTCAATTTTTCTACAGACCTTACACTGCTCAAAATATAAATTCTATTCCTTAAAAAAAATTCAGTGAAGGGGTGCCTGGCTGGCTCAGTTGGAAGAGTGATTCTTGATCTCGGGGTTGTGAGCCCCATATTGGGTGTAGAGATTAGTACAAAAAATAAACTTTTTTTTAAATAAATAAACTTTAAAAAAATAAAAAAAATAAAAATTCAATGGATAGGTTAAAACAGCAAATTAGAGACAGGTGGAGAGATAAATCAGAAGTTATCCAGGGGCACCTGGGTGGCTCAGTCGTTAAGCAGCTGCCTTCGGTTCTGCTCCCAGTGTCCTAGGATCGAGCCCCACATCAGGCTTCCTGCTCAGAGGGAAGCCTGCTTCTCCCTCTCCCACTCCCCCTGCTTGTGTTCCCTCTCTCGCTGTGTCTCTCTCTGTCAAATAAATAAATAAAATCTTTAAAAAAAAAAAAGTTATCCAGATTGCAGCACAGAGAGATAAGAAGATAGAAAATGTGAAGGAGAGACCAAGAGATATTGAGTAGATTAAGAGAGCTAGTATAAAAAAGTTGGAGTTTCAGGAGTGCCTCGGTGGCTCAGTCGGTTGAGTGTCGGACTCTTGAATTCGGCTCAGGTCATGATCTCAGGGTGGTGAAATCAAGCCCCACATCAGGCTCCACGCTCAGCAGAGTCTGCTTGAGATTCTCTCCCCCTCCCTTTCTCTCCGTCCCTCCCCTTGCTTGTGCTTGCTCTCTTTCTGTTTCTAATATAAATAAATAAATAAATAAATAAAAATATTTTTAAAAATTGGAGTTTCAGAATGAAAAGATGAAAGAAAAGGACATATTTGAAAAGAAAATATCACTGAGGTGGGGCACTGTGTGACTGGGGAACAAAAGTGGGAGGAAAAATAACCTTTTGAAATATTAAACCATGTTAACATATTTCCCACTTAAAATACATTTGCATCTTTTAAAAAGAAAAAGAATAGTTGAGAATTTTCAAGAACTGAGATAAAACATGAATTTGCAGATATATGAAGAACAATGTATAACAACTGGGACAAATTTTGAAATCAAAATACACACACTTAAACTGTAGTGAAACTGCAGAACAACAAAAATATTAAGATCTTAAAAGCATTTCAAAGACAAATGACATATTTCCTACAAAAGATAAAAAAATAAGAATTATGTGCCTAGCAATCAAGAACGAGGGCAAAACAGACATTTTTAGAAAAACTAAGATATTTTTCCATCATCAGGTATTCACAACTCATTCTTATTTCAATAAATAAATATTCATTACACAGTATTATGTAGTGGTTAAGAGTATTAACTCTGGACCTAGACTCCCTGGGTTGGAATCCTAGTTCTGCAGCTTACTAGCTGTGTGACTTTGGACAAGTTATGGACCCTCAGTTTCCCCAGCTGTGGATAACTGAGGATAACAAAGAGTACTACCTTTTAGGGTTGCTGTGAGGACTGAAAAAATGAACGATCTCCACACAGTGTCTGGGACTGGAGAACTGCTACAAGTATTTGCTATTAATATAATATGCAAGGCACTACTCCAAGTACTTTACAAATATTGATCCTCATGAAAACCCTAGAGGTAAGTACTCTTAATCTCATTTTACAGATGAGAAAACTGAGACACAAAGTCTAAGTAACTTTCCCAAGTTCGTTATCACTAGTGAGTATCAGAGCTGGCAGTCAAGGTCCAGATTCCCTGCTTTTAATCACTACACAGTGGTGTCCCTCAAAGTAGAAGGAGGTAAGAACAAAGACACAAAGGAGGGAGCAAACAATGCAGGGCTTGGTAGGCCACTGTAAAGACTCTAGCTTTTACTAAGCTCTTGGGTTTTGAGCAGAGTAGTAACATGATGTGGTCTATGTTTTAACAGGATTGCTTTGGCTCCTATGCTGAAAACAGACTAAAGGGGGTGTTATGAGTTGAACTGTATCTCATAAAAAAGATATTTTGGAGTCCTAACCCCCAGGACTGTGATCTTATTTGGAAATAGGGTCTTTACAGAGGTAATCAAGTTAAAATGAAGTCATCAGGGTAGGCCCTCACCCAATATGACTGGTCTCTATATAAAAAAGGGAAATGTGAACACAGATAATGTACATAGGGAGGACATCTACAAGGAGAGAGACCTAACATAGATCCATCCCTCACCATTCAGAAGGAACCATTCCTGATGATTTCAGACTTCTAGACTCCAGAACTGTGAGACAATAAATTTCTGTTGTTTAAGCCACTCAGTTCATGGTACTTTGTTACTATAGCTCTGGTAAACTAATATGGGGGGAAAGCAAAAGCAAATGAGACTAGTAAAGTGAATACTGCAAAAATCCAGGCAAATGATGAAGATGATTTGGCCCAGCTAAGATGGTAGAGGGCATGAGATACTACAGGATTCTGGATATATTTTGAAGGCAAAGTCAAAAGGATTTTGCTATGGATACGGGGTGAGAGAGTTAAGGACAACTGTAAGGTTTTAGCCTGGGAAACTGGAAGGATGGAGTTGCCATTAACAGAATTGGGGAAGAGAGCAGTTAGTGAGTTGTTTTTTTTTTTTTAAAGATTTTATTTATTTGACAGAGAGAGACATAGCGAGAGAGGGAACACAAGCAGAGGGAGTGGGAGAGGGAGAAGTAGGCTTCCCGTGGAGCAGGGAGCCCAACGTGGGGCTTGATCTCAGGACCCTGGGATCATGACCTGAGCCGAAGGCAGATGCTTAAGGCTGAGCCACCCAGGCGCCCCTAGAGTGAGTTACGGAAAGAAACATTAAGGCTTTAGGGGCACCTGGGTGGCTCAGTCGGTTAAGCCTCTGTCTTTGGCTCAGGTCATGATCTCAGGGTCCTGGAATTGAACCCTGTGTGGAGCCCGTGTTGGGCTCCATGCTCAGCAGGGAGTCTGCTTCTCTCTCTGCCCCTTCCCCCCCACCGCTTGTGTGAGCACGCTCTCTCTCTCAAATAAATAAATAAAATCTAAAAAAAAAAAGAAAAGAAACATTAAGAGTTTGGATTTGGATATGTTCATCTTGAGGTGCTTACCAGACACCCAAGTAGAGATGCTGAATAAGCAACTGAATGTCTGAGGCTGAAATTCAAGGGAGAGTTATCAGAATATGGATGTTATTTAAAGCCTGAGACTGAATAAGATCACCAAGAGAGTGAGTGTAACATGAAGAAGGAGTCCAAGCGCCCTGGAGCACTCCCAGGTCAGGTTCAAGAAGAACTGACAAAGACAAGAGAAGGAACTGCCAGTGAGATCAGCAGAAAACTAGCAGGGCATGGAGTTCCGGAATCCAAGTGTTTCCAAGACATTTCAAGAAGGAAGGATGATCAACTGACTCCAATGCTCCTATAAAATCAGAAATGACCACATTTAACAACTGGAGAACAATGCTGACCTTGACAAGACCAGTTTCAATTAGAAGAGTGGGATGAAAGTGTTATTTAGAGCAAAATCAAGGTAACCCAGGGGAAGAATTAGAGGAGTACCTACAACTTCTGCACAGAATCTTGCTGTATGAGGGACAATTGCTAGAGGGAGCAGTAAGTTGAAGAAGAGTTTTTAATTCAACATGGAGGAAAGTATAGGGACGTTGAAAGCTGATAGAAATGATATAATAAAGGTGGGACAATTGATGATGTAGGACAAGAAGGAACAGTCAAAAGTATCCTGAGTAGGTGAAAGGAAATGGGAGTGAGTACCCAAATAGAGGGATTAGCTTTTGCTAGGAGCACAGACAGGGGAGGAAAAATATATGGACACTGGTGCTAGAAGGTGGGTAGATGTAGTGATGACAATTTTTGAAAGTCCTCTTCCAGTTGCTTCTGTTTTCTGTTAAATAGGAAGTATGGTCACCAGCTGAGAGCAAAGATTGTACAGGAACTATTGGGAAATACTTCCCAAGACAAAGGGAAATATGAAATAGTCACCTAGGAGAAAAGAACCAGAGAAACTAAAAGAATAAATAAAGGGCACATTTCATGAAGAAAGTGATTCCAGAAGAAAACCTAGATACAGGGGTGCCTGGGTGGCTTAGTCATTGAGCATCTGCCTTCGGCTGGGGTCAGGATCCCAGGGTCCTGGGATCGAGCCCCGCATCGGGCTCCCTGCTCAGCGGGAGGCCTGCTTATCACTCTCTCACTCTCCCTGCTTGTGTTCCCTCTCTTGCTGTCTGTCTCTCTCTCTCTGTGTCAAATAAATAAATAAAATCTTAAAAAAAAAAAAGAAAACCTAGATACAAGGAACAGTGAGCAAATAAACTGGTAAAGATGTAGATAAATCTAAACAATATCTGTGCAAAGAATGCTAATACTCAATTTGTAGTGTTAAAAGAAAAGACAAAACTAAAGCACTGAATACTTGGCTTATAAGTAAAGGGGAGGTGACTAAAGTTGAAATTCTTAAGACCCTCTTATCATTGGAGGGTTAAAATATTAATGTTAGATTTTGTAAGTATGCAAGTAAAATTTCAAAAGTAACCACCAAAAGAATAGAACTGGAGTGCCAACTTCCAAACTAATAATGGAGATAAAACAAAAAAGAACAATAAAATACTCAACCCCTAAAGTAAGGGGAGAAAAAAGCACAGAAAAAAACAGTAGCAATGCAAACCGGATGAGAGGAATAAAACCAGCTCTGTCAGGGTGCCTGGGTGGCTCAGTCGGTTAAGTGTCCAACTCTTTATACTCAGCGCAAAGTCGGCTTGTCCCTCTCCCTCTGCTCTTCCCCCCAGCTCTCGCACGTGCGCTCTCTCTCTCTCTCTCTCTCTCTCAAATAAATAAATAAATAAATAGGGGCACCTGGGTGGCTCAGTCATTGGGTGTCTGCCTTCAGCTCGGGTCATGATTCCAGGGTCCTGGGATTGAGCCCCACATTGGGCTCCCTGCTCAGCAGGAAGCCTGCTTCTCCCTCTCCCTCTCCCACTCCCCCTGCTGTGTTCCCTCTCTCCCTGTGTCTCTCTCTGTCAAATAAATGAAATCTTAATAAATAAATAAATAAAATCTTTTTTAAAAAGACCAGCTCTGTTAATAATCACCAGAAAATTAGGTGGACCAAAGTTAAAGTTAAAGTTAAAAGAAACTGTCAGCTTTTAGTTAAAAAAAAAAAAAAAAAAAAAACTACCCCTAGAATGTTTAGAAGACTATCTAAAACAAGGACTTGAAAAAGTTCAAAGTAAGTTGATTAAAACTATATATTGGGCAAATGTCACCCAAAAGAAAGTCAGAGAAGCTAGATTAATATTAGGTAAAATTAAATTTCTCCATAAACCTGAGCTACTAAGAAGCTAGGTGACAGGGGCGCCTGGGTGGCTCAGTGGTTAAGCGTCTGCCTTCAGCTCAGGTCATGATCTTCAAGTCCCGGGATTGAGTCCCGCATCAGGCTCCCTGCTTGGCAGGAAGCCTGCTTCTCCCCCTCCCACCTTCCCTCTCTCGCTGTCCTCTCTCTGTCAAATAAATAAAATCTTTAAAAAAAATTTAAAGAAGAATTAATACCTATTCTTCTGAAGCTGTTTCAAAAAATAGAAATGGAAGGAAAACTTCCAAACTCTTTCTATGAGGCCAGCATTACCATGATCCCAAAACCAGACAAAGACCCCACCAAAAAGGAGAATTACAGACCAATATCCCTGATGAACATGGATACAAAAATTCTCACTGCGATACTAGCCAATAGGATCCAATGGTACATTTTTTTTAAAGATTTTATTTATTTATTTATTTGACAGAGAGAGAAAGAGAGAGAGCATAAGCAGGGGGAGCGGGAGAGGAAGAAGCAGGCTCCCCTCTGAGCAGGGAGCGTGATGTGGGGTGCGATCCCAGGACCCTGGGATCATGACCTGAGCCAAAGGCAGACACTTAACCGCCTAAGCCACCCAGGCACCCCAGGATCCAACAGTACATTAAAAGGATTATTCACCATGACCAAATGGGATTTATTTATGGACTACATAAATAAAATAAAGGACAAGAACCATATGATACTCTCAATAGATGCAGAAAAAGCATTTGATAAAGTATAGCATGCTTTCTTGATTAAAACTCTTCACAGAGTAGGAATAGAGGGAACATACCTCAATATCATAAAAGCCATATATGAAAAGCCCACAGTGAATATCATCCTCAATGGGGAAAAACAGAGCTTTTCGCCTAAGGTCAGGAACATGGCAGGGATGTCCACTCTCACCACAGTTGTTCAACATAGTACTAGAAGTCCTACCCTCAGCACTCAGACAACAAAAAGAAATAAAAGGCATCTGAATTGGCAAAGAAGCCAATACTCTCACTCTTTGTAGATACTCTATGGAAAACCCAAAAGACTTCACCCCAAAATTGCTAGAACTCATACACGAATTCAGCAAAGTGGCAGGATACAAAATCAATGCACAGAAATCAGTTGCATTTCTATACACTAACAATGAGACAGAAGAAAGAGAAATTAAAAAATTGACCCCATTTACAATGGCACCAAAAACCATAAGACACCTAGGAATAAACCTAACCAAAGAGGCAAAGGATCTGTACTCAGAAAACTAGAGAACACTCATGAAAGAAATGGAGGAAGACACAAAGAAATGTTAAAATGTTCCATGTTCATGGATTGGAAGAACAAATATTGTTAAAACGTCTATGCTACCTAGAGCAATCTATACATTCAATGCAATCCCTATCAAAATACCATCAACTTTTTCCACAGAGCTGGAACAAATAATCCTAAAATTTGTAGGACCAGAAAAGACCCCGAATAGCCAAAGGAATGTTGAAAAAGAAAACCAAAGCTGGTGGCATTACACTTTCCAGACTTCATCTCCAAAGCTGTCATCATCAAGACAGTATGGTACTGGCACAAAAACAGACACATAGATCAAGGAAACAGAATAGAGAACCCAGAAATGGACCCTCAACTCTGTGGCCAACTAATCTTTGACAAAGCAGGAAAGAATATTCAATGGAAAAAAGACAGTCTCGGGGTGCCTCGGTGGCTCAGTCAGTTGACCATCTGCCTTTGGCTCAGGTCATGATCCTGGGGTCCTGGGATTGAGCCCTGCATCAGGTTCCCTGCTTAGTGGAGAGCCTGCTTATCCCTCTCCCTTTGCCTGTCACTCTGCCTACTTGTGCTCTCTTTCTCTCTGTCAAATAAATAAATAAAATCTTTTAAAAAAAAAAGACACTCTCTTCAACAAATGGTGTTGGGAAAACTGGACAGCCACATGCAGAAGAATGAAACTGGACCATTTCCTTACACCATACACAAAAATAGACTCAAAATGGATGAAAGACCTAAATGTGAGACAGCAATCCATCAAAATCCTCGAGGACAACACAGGCAGCAACCTCTTTGACCTTGGCCACAGCAACTTCCTGCTAGACATGTCTCCAAAGGCAAGGGAAGCAAGGGCAAAAATGAACTATTGGGACTTCATCAAGATAAAAAGCTTTTGCACAGCAAAGGAAACAGTCAACAAACCAAAAGACAACCAACAGAATGGGAGAAGATATTTGCAAAAGACCTATCAGATAAAGGGTTAGTATCCAAAATCTATAAAGACATTATCAAACTAAACACCCAAAGAACAAATAATCCCATCAAGAAATGGGCAGAAGAGGGTGCCTGGGTGGCTCAGTTGGTTAAGCGACTGCCTTCGGCTCAGGTCATGGTCCTGGAGTCCCAGGATCGAGTCCCGCATCGGGCTCCCTGCTCAGCAGGGAGTCTGCCTCTCCCTCTGACCTTCTTCCCTCTCATGCTCTCTCTCTACCATTCTCTCTCTCTCAATAAATAAATAAAAATCTTAAAAAAAAGAAAGAAATGGGCAGAAGACATGAACACACATTTCTCCAAAGAAGACATCCAAATGGCCAACAGACACATGAGAAAGTGCTCAACAACCCTCGGCATCAAGGAAATACAAATCAAATACAAATCAAAACCACAATGAGATACCACCTCACACCGGTCAGAATGGCTAAAATTAACAACTCAGGAAACCAGATGTTGGTGATGCTGAGAAAGGGGAACCCTCTTACACTGTTGGTGGGAATGCAAGCTGGTGCAGCCACTCTGAAAAACAATATGGAGGTTCCTCAAAAAGTAAAAAATAGAGCTACCCTATAACCCAGCAATTGCACTACTGGGTATTTACAGTATATAGTGGTATATACTATATATATATACTGGATATATACAAATATAGTGATCTGAAGGGGCATGTGCACCCCAATGTTTATAGCAGCAATGTTCACAATAGGCAAACTATGTAAAGAGCCCAGATGTCCATTGACAGCAGAACGAAACACTCAGATCTGAGGGTGCCATGAATGGATAAAGATGTGGTGTGTACACACACACACACACACACACACACACACACACAGGAATATTACTCAGCCATCAAAAAGAATGATATCTTGCCATTTCAATGACGTGGATGGAACTAGAGGGCATTATGCTAAGCAAAATAAGTCAATCAGAGAAAGACAATTATCATATGATCTCACTCATATGTGGAATTTAAGAAACAAAACAGAGGATCATAGGGGAAGAGAGGAAAAAATAAAACAAGATGAGAGGGAGACAAACCATAAAAGACTCTTAATCATAGAAAACAAACTGAGGGTTGCTGGTTGAGGGGGGGGTAACTGGGTGATGGACATTAAGGAGGGCACGTGATATAATGAGCACTGGATATTATATAAGATTGATGAATCACTGACCTCTAGCTCTGAAACTAATAATACATTATACGTAAATTAATTGGATTTAAATAAAAATAATTTTTTTAAAAAGTACATTGGATTTTTCATAATAGTAGTAATCACCACCATCATTTTTTGAATGCTTACTTTGTGATAATCACCATAATACAATGATAACAACAATAATATTAATAATGACTAACACTCATATGGCATTCATTATATGCCAGGTACTGTTTTCCATGCTTTTACATTTGTTAACTTATCTTCACATAAATTTATGAGGTAGAAATTCTAATTATCCCCATTTTACAGATATGGAAGCTAAAGTTAAACAGCTTGCCCAGGGGCGCCCGGGTGGCTCAGTCGTTAAGCGTCTGCCTTCGGCTCAGGTCATGATCTCAGGGTCCTGGGATCGAGCCCCACGGAGCAGGGAGCCCGCTTCTCCATCTGCCACTCCCCCTGCTTGTGTTCCCTTCTCTCTTGCTGTGTCTCTCTCTGTCAAATAAATAAATAAATAAAATCTTTAAACAGCTTGCCCAAGGTTATACTGCCATTAAATGGCAAACCTAGGATTAGAACCTAGGTGGTAAAGTTCTATAGTCTGTACTTTAACCACACACTACTATATGCCTCTCTAGCAAAGGTTAAGTGAACAAATGAATGAATATGGCCTCACCAAAGCAGAACGAAAACACTCCGATCTGAGGGTGCCTGGATGGCTCAGTTGTTGGGCTCTGCCTTCGGCCCAAGTCATGATCCCAGGGTCCTAAGATCGAGTCCTGCATCAGGCTCCCTGCTCACAGGGAGCCTGCTCCTCCCTCTTTCTCTGCCTGCCGCTCCCCCTGCTTGTGCTCTCTCTCACTCTCTGTGTCAAAAAAAAAAAAATCTTTAAAAAAAAAATCACCTACTTCCCTGACACCACCCATGCATGCACACATGCCAACGTGGAACATCGGAAGACAGTCCAATTTCCTGAAGTGTCACATGTACAGCCACTTTATTTACGCCACTATCTGCAAAGTGAGTTGAAGGCTCCCACATCCAGTTGGTCTTTCCCTAAAACATTAATTTTAGAAGGGGGGAGGGGAAGGGACCACTTCTAAACACAGAATTTACATCAGAATTCCTAAGCCCTTCACCTTAAAATGGTTTTCATGAATGTAAGTGAAAGACATCAGAAAAGTATTATCCACCCGCTCCTGGGCTGACAAAACAGAAGGTTAAGCGTCAGAGCTGGTAGCCATCAGAGCCGAGCCTCTAAAACAAGCAACATTGTACCTGAGAGGTAGAATAACACAGTGGCTAAGAAAGGAGAGTCCAAATGCAGTGTGGAACTGACCTGGGTTGGAAGCCTAGTTCCATCCTCTGACTATTTTCACAAATGCAAAATATGACTAACAAAATTATCTATCCCATAGGGTTATTGTGAATATGCACAATGTGGAAGGTAAATACTTCGTATGTGTCAGTGCCAAATTTTTATTCCAGCAACTTGACAAAGTCATCCATCTCTGTTTCAGGTTGCAAGAGCACATGAACCATCCCTATTAACAGCTTTCTCATTTCTCCTGTGAAGTCTTCAAAGGAGTTTCTGCACTCAGAGGCAGGAATGGTGTGCTGGTTAAAAGCACGGCCTCTGGGATTTGTATCCCAGAGAGTCCATTTACTAGCTGTGTGACTCCTTTGCCCCATTTTAGGTTCTTCATCTGTAAAATGAGGATGATGAGAAAAAGTATTACCCTTACTCTTAGAGGGTTATATGAGGATTAAACCAGTCAATACACGAAAAATGCACAGTACAGTGCCTGGAATATAGTGAATGTACAGAAAATGTTAGTCATTACAATTCTCCCCATAGGTGATATATTCCAAATTTTTAGGACACAGGGAACAACAAAATTATAGTTGACCCTTGAACAGCATGGGTTTGAACTGCATAAATCTACTTATACGTGGATTTTTTTTTTTTACAGCACAACTATAAATATATTTTCTCTTCCTTACGATTTTAATTTTCTTTTCTCTGGCTTACTTTATTATATAAAACATTATATAATACATATAAAAATATGTGTTAATCAACTGTTTATGTTACTGGTAAGGCTTCTGTTCAACAGAAAGCTATCAGTAACGTTTTGGAGGAGTTATACGCTGATTGGCTATGGGGTGTGGGGGGTCAGCACCCCTAACCCCTGTGTTTCTCAAGAGTCAAGTGTATTTGAGAACACTATAATGTTAGAGCTGGAAGGACTCTTAGGAATTATTTCCAGTTCAACATTCTCACTCAATAGAGTCCCCAGGGAAGACCACAGCTGGCTACCTGGTCTGACCAGCATTTAAACGCAGGCCTCCTGATTCCCATCCAGTGCTCAAAGCACACCACCATACTTCCTGTTCTTTTAGTCTCTCCTCTCTGCAAACCAACAGGCTATCTTCTGGAAAGATTTGGGAAGAAATCTTAACTCATGAAGATTTTCAGGAACCCTGCTTCAGGTAGCACATTTTGGGGAGCTGGGGTAGGTGGGCTATAATTTATTTCCCAAGAATCTGTACCCAAGAGACACAAAAAACAAAAGTTTGAAAAATTATTAATTCCTTTCAGGAACAATTAAATATTCTTCCTTGGGAGGGCATAATGATAAATGTTAACTAAATACTCTTTAAGGTTGTAACACGATATGAAGTGCCTATTTTTTCACTTAATCCTCACAACACAGCCCTCCTGCCTCAAGTTGCCCTCCTACACTACATACACAGTGTATGCAATTGCTTGGTTACTTGTCTTGACAGTCTTCAGACTATAAGCTGAAAAAAGACAGGGATCTCAATGATCAGGCATACCATTCATTTCTTCTTCCAACACTATTCCTGAGCATGAATGAGACCGAAATGGTCCTGGCTTACTGCAGCAGACTATACTTGCAATAACCTCTCTCACTCCACATGCTTTTCTTACAAAGTGACCTCAGCATTCCTTCCATGGGGGTCCTTCCCCTTGAACATGCCCTTACAGTGGAAGCGATGCTACGTGATTTTGTAAGGCTAGATGACAAAAATGCAACACATTTCCACCTTTTTCTCTTGGGGCAGGCACTCTTAGAATCCAGCTGTCATACTGTGAGGAAGCCCACATGGAGACCATGAAGAAAGACCACATGGAGAAGCAACCTGCTCAGCTGAGGCCCCAGACATGGAACCAAGGGACATACCTTTCCCACTGTGCCTTGTTTGAATTCCTGACCCACAGAATCATGAACATAATAAAATGATTCCTTTACACCACTAAACTTTGGGGTCGTTTATTATGCAGCAATGGCAACTGGAACAACCACACATGACTTAACATCTAACAAGGAATAAAGATACTAAATAGGACAGTAACTGGAACAGAATAAATTATTTGTTGAGGGTCCAAGGTAGTTATTATTATGCCCATTTTGCAGATGAGGAACTGAGCTTTGAGAGGTTAAGCAATTTGCCCTAAGCCTCTAGGATGGTCAATGGCAGAGTAAAATAAAACTCAGATCTACACTCACATTCCTAACACCATATTCTGTCTCCCTTGGTACTTATAATTTTGTGCTAAATATACAGTAATCTGTTTTAAAATGGGATTGTCAGTACTGAAAACATTCTGGCCCAGTAGAATTCACCATGCAGTTTCATCACTGAGATGGAAACCTACATATCACCTTCTCAGAGAAGCCTTCTTTGGCTTCTAGCTCATGTAATGCTGGCTCCCTTACCCTCCCCAGCCATCCTACTCCATCACAGTTTCATTTTGTTTATGGCACTTATCCCTAGCTGAAATTTTCTTGCTTTTTAATTTGTTCTTGTTCATGTGTCCACTCTCTGTACCTCTGACTTGAATATAAACTCTGTGAGAACAGGCACCTTCTCTGTCCTGTCCACTGCTATATCCCTAGGGCCTAGGGCAGTGCCTGGAATATGGTAGGTGATCAAAAATTATTTGCTGGAGTGACCACATTCAGGCACACTGAATGTCCACCCAACTCATCACCTACCAATAAACACGCAAATAGGGAGGACATAGAAAAAGAATTTAAAACAGCAGGACTGCATCAGAATCATTCCATCCAGTAAGGTCAGTACAAAAAAATGGAAGAAAGGAATCCATGCTACCACTCTTCCACTTAGAAAAAGCACAAACCCTGAGTTCAAAAGATGTAGAGAAGGGGATGGAGTAGGGGGTCATACCTCCTATCCCCCATTCATAACCATTATCCCCTCACTCCTCAAAAAAATTCAGTTTCTTCAGACACACTGACTGAAGCACACCAAGGACAACTGTTAGGTACCCTCTAACATCATACCTTCTGCCCTTCATCTGGCCTTTCTTTATATACCAGTCACACCTTCCTGGTATGCAGGTCCTATTCTCCTCAAGACCTGTACAGAGGAGGCAATAACCCAGCTCTTCAGGGAAGAGGTAAGGAGGGGGAATCTCAGAGCCAGGGAAAGGATCTCTGCATATGCAGGTGTCCAGAGACCCTATTTCTCCCAGAAGAGAAGGTAATTGAATGTTCCTGAAGACTTACCAAGTGCTAGGCACCTATGCTGGACTCTTAAACATGCTTTCCCTAATTTAAGGGTGATTCCTTACTCCCAACCCAAGAATTTAGGGAGGCCTCCAGCACAACTTCCTCATCTCAACATTCCCCCGACCCGCTACTCCCTACCCCCAAGAAATACTCAAAATCCAGGAGCGGTTAGGGAGGATAAAAAGAAATCTGGCGTGGCCTAAGAGATAGAACGGGAGGGGAATCGTGTTAGTACAAGAAGAGGGCTATACTGGGCTGGGCCCGGTATGAGTAAAGATTAAGATAAGAAGTTGGTCTGACCCTTTCCAAGCCCAATATGTCCAGCAGAAGAGGTGACGAGAAGCAGGAAACTGAAGCCCAGCAAACAGGTGGCCCTGAGATGAGACCGCAGCTCCATGGTGGTAGATGCACGGGGCCACTGGGCTGAGCAGACGGAGGACGGCCAGAGCCCTAGCACAAAGTCCGCGCCGTTCCCCAAGTGCGGCTCAGCCCAACCCCTCGCGTTCCCAGATTTTTTCCCCCACCCCGGTAACC
Organism: Callorhinus ursinus; assembly: GCF_003265705.2. Lineage (NCBI taxonomy): Eukaryota > Metazoa > Chordata > Mammalia > Carnivora > Otariidae > Callorhinus > Callorhinus ursinus. Next base: position 60,296,246 of record NW_027397071.1, on the reverse strand, counting down.
CTGGAGGAAGTGATGTTAGACGGATGTGGGTGGTGCCTCCGGGGTCCGGTTTGAGGTGGAGTAAGTTTAAAGGTGCAGATCACGTAGAAGGGTGCGGGAATTGCTCTCCAGCGCAAGCTGCTTCCCTTGGATTCTGGGCGTTCAATCGGAAGGCCGAGATGGAAAAGGTGGATGAGATAGCGGGGGTAGGGGGTGGGGAGAGGCCTCCGGAGAACCGTTGCTGGTTGCGTCTGCCTGCAAGCGAGCCCCTCCCTGCAAGAACCGCTGCACTTAATATTCACAACGCAAATTATTGATCGGTGAAGTAAGCGGCTCCCAACAGTGGACGCGTCGCCATTGGCCTCCCCTTTCTTGCTCCGCAAATAAAAAAAGACTGGACAACCAGATTTCATTCTTAAGTTCCTTCCGGGGCCACGAGGAGACCTGGCAAACCTGTTCTGCAGTGCATGGTCTCGAGCCTTACAAGAATGCCCTCTTCCTGCTGGAGAAGCAGCGCTGGACCTTATTTTTCCTTGCAGCAGCAGTTCTTCCACTCAGGGATGATGCAACCAACTGATGCAAGCTCCGAGAAAACCGAACTTCGGATCTTACTGCAAAACTGACCTAGTTCTTCAGGGAACCAGGACAAAAGTCACTGCAGGCATTTAAAGCGTAAAGCTTCTTCTGGTTAAATCTACTTGCCTTGTTTTTAAACTTTGTGGGTTGAATATTTCTTTCTCATTTTTTTTTCTTTAAACAACATAACAGGTCAAAATTTCCCGTCTCCTCTCTGAGTGGAGACTAGATGAGTCTCCATACTAATGAGTCCGCACTAGTTGAGTCCGACAGTGCGGAGTTAATGCTTAGTGAAAGACACGCGACAAAAGTACACAACCAAACAAAAATACACACCTTTTTTTATTAGGATCCCTACAAATTTGTAGGCACAGACACAATGGAATTCTCGGGAGACTGCAAGCTCCAGAATGCAGTGCGGCCACCTGCACCTGCCACATTTCTATTGGGAGGCGCAGAGCAGGCTGGGTTTTGTAGTTCGTATATGCGTTCCCCGCGATAGGCTGCTCTGGTGAGAGAGAGAGGCGGAGCCGGTTGTGTCACGTGGGCCCCGCTCCCGCCGCCGCTGCTGCCGTCGTCTTTCTCTGTCTCGACTGAGGCAGCCATCTTGCTCTTGCCGCGTGCTGTTGTTGGAGGACCCTCCCTGCTTCAGGTGAGACCCCCGGCGGTCCCGCCACTCCACGGCCATAGGCCGCTGCGCACGGTCTCCCCCCGCCCTCTTCTACCGACACCCGCCAACCACTCGGGCTGCCACTTCCGCCGTGGCGCGCCGAGTGGGGGCGGAGGCGGCTGGTTTGGCTTGTCGGTTACCGGCGGCGCAGCTGGGGGTCGGCACCTGAGGGAAGGTCCCCATCACCACCGCTTCCTGTGGGGGCCAGCGGGGACCCGCGCTGTTGCCGCCCAGATTCAGTCCCAGGAGGCGCGTGATCCCCCGCCTCTCTCCTGTTACTCTACTTTATTCACAACAACAGTGCTTTGACAACAGCCTATCTGTTGTCATCTCATTTGATCTTCCCACTCTACAGATAGGGAAACTGAGGTTAGCAGCCTCCGGCCCCAAGCGCTTGGGACTGAATTCTGTTGCAGCTCTCCTCACCTCGTAATGGCAGTATTTGTTTACAGTTCTGCTTCCCTCCCTGAGAAATTGCCTTGACTCTCTCGGCCCCATCACACTGCCTGATGCATAGTAGGCTGTCAGGAAATTGACCGATGGGCACCCTGTTACACAGCTAGTGAATGGCGGTTTCAACTTCCGTTCCCACATTCTTTCACTTACACCATAGCTGTCCCCTCGGGAGTGGTAACAATAGTACCAGTTTTTGCGTATCTACTGTGAGCCATACCCTGTACTTGATAACTTAACCTTTAACCCTTAAAACAACCGTATGAGTTGTGTGGTGATAAACCTTTTCTAATACAGAAGGAACACAAGTTCAGAAAGTAAAATACCTTTCTGAAGTCCTAAGTGGTAGAACCTTGATCCTTCTGATTCCAAAACTTGTGCCTCTCTTAGAGAAATCCCACATAATAAAAAGTTGGGACTAAAGGTTGAAATTATTTTATCTGTGTGTAAACATGGTGAAAGTGCCTACTGTAATACTTGGAACTTAGGCACTCAATAAATACTAATTATAACCTAATTATTTACATCTTTCTTGAGTCCTCGAGTAAAGGACTAAGCTATCCTAGGATCCCCAAGGAAGAATTCAGTAATTTATGTTCTTAGGAAGTTACTTCTCCCTTTTGTACCCTCATTTCCAAATTTATTAAATTAGGAGGGAGGTGAACTATTTTGTTTGTTTATAATTTATTTATACCCTGCTGTTGCTTGCAGGTATTTGAGATGGCCTCACATACAAAACAAATAATGGGTACAATGAAGTAAAGGTTATTGAGGAATAGGGAATTAAATCAGGTGATCTTTGAGGTCTAGGCCAGATTCGAGCTTGGCATCTCATCTCCCATAGACTGAGTCCAATCCTCTTTACTACTTCAATTCCACACACCCCAACCTGTTAGTAGACAAAGGACCACCTTTCTTCCTCTCCTCCCCACCCCCCTTGAGTTTATAACCTCCCTGAAATGCTTTTTCTCTGAGATAATTCTTGGGAACAAGTTTTCTGTTGTACTGATTACATAGAATGGAATCTGTTCTTTCATCTACACATTGATATAAAGAGTTAATTTTGTTTTTGCTTTTGTTTGGAACAAGTCAAGGCTCTTCATCTTGACTTCAATTTCTTGTCTTCCATCTCTTCTCTTGGGATTGTTACTTCAAAATGTAGAAGAGTTCCAGAAGGTTTACCCTGTGTCTAGTTCTAGTATTTTCACTTAGCCCATTTTTTGTAAAAAAAAAATTTAGGTTCTTGTTAGTTCACTATACTTTCATGGCCATGTTCCTTTGGGAAAAGTGAATATTGATCCTTTTCTGTGGATATTGAGTATAGACATTGGGATTTGCATCAGCAAATTTAAGTCTATGGCTGAGTTGTGATTGGTACACACCTAAGCCTTCTGGCTTTGTATTCCTCCTGTAAAGGAATGTTTTTAGCTGCTGAGCATCGTGATACAGTGCTGGGCAAAGATTGAGGAATCATAAATTCTGAATGTTATTTGGGAACTGGACTTTAGCCTTGAAACATATATATATGGGTTAGTGCTAAAGTACAGTGTCAAAATACAGAATAGTTAGTACTTATTTAATCTTTGATTCTCTTTCATTTCTCAAAGACATAATCTTTTTCATGTGAATGATAATTATAAAGAGGTTAGAGAATTGGTCATAAAAGTTTTGTTAACAGCTTTTATTCCCTCATATCTTAGTAATGGTCTGTTGGTCCACAGAACAAGTAAAAGAAGACTTTTGACCTTGGCTTATTATTTTTTTTAAAAGATTTTTATTTATTTATTTGAGAGAGAGAGAGCATGAGCAAGGGAGAAGCAGACTCCCCGCTGAGCAGGGAGCCCGATGCGTGGCTCCATCCAGGGACTCTGGGGTCATGACCTGACCTAAAGGCAGATGCTTAACCAGCCTAGTCACCCAGGTGCCCCTTAACCTTGGCTTTTATTTGTTTATATAATGTGGAATGTTAAAACCCATTATAAACGTAAGAACTTTTTTCTGGTAGGAATATCACTGATCAGATTAGGATTTATGACTTTACAATTTTCTTAAAATTTTCAAAATCAAAACTCGCCTTAAAAAGCTTACTTTTAAGAATCTCCTCCCCCCCCAAACACACACAAAAATTTAGAATTAATGTAGCAGAGATGTTTTTATCAAATTGTGCAGTGAAGCATTTTACCATGTATGCAAAAATATCTTGACAAGTGTGACATACTATATCAGTGCAAGATATTGAATGAACTCTGTGGAAAGGGCTGCTAAAGTGCTGAATGTCTGAAAATCTGGCTCTCTTTTCCTGTTACTAATGTACCATCTGACCTCGAATAGAAGATATGACTGCCTCATATCTTGACAGCTAGAGAGCCTATTGTTGAATTTCTTCTTTGTCCAGCTTTTTTGGGGGGGGGGCTTCTATTTATGGTTACAAGGTTATATATAGTTTGTTTATGATTTGGGAGAAAAAAGTCTACTTAAAGGTTGTGTTAATAACATTTGGTAACTGCTCTCTGCTGTAAAAATCTTCGGGGGAAAAAAACTGGCTTCTCTAGAGATTTTATAATTGGGTAGGTTTTACTGAATGCCAAAGAACTGAATTTTGATGTGGGTTTTGTTTTTTTGGGGGGGTTTTGTGTGTGTGTGTGTGTGTGTGTGTGTGTTTTAAGATTTTATTCATTTATTTGAGAGAGAGCATGAACATGGGGGAGGGGCAAAGGGAGAGGGGAGAAGCAGGTTTCCCGCTGAGCAGGGAGCCTGATGTGGGCCTCCGTCCCAGGACCCTGGGATCTTGACCTGAGCTGAAGGCAGACGCTTAACTGACTGAGCCACCCAGGCGCCCCGTGAATTTTTTTTTTAAGGTTTCTTTTTTTTTTTTTTTGAGATTTTATTTATTTGAGAGAGAGAATGAGATAGAGAGCATGAGAGGGGAGAGGGTCAGAGTGAGAAGCAGACTCCCCGCTGAGCAGGGAGCCTGATGCGGGACTCAATCCCGGGACTCCAGGATCATGACCTGAGCTGAAAGCAGTTGCTTAACCAACTGAGCCACCCAGGCGCCCCCGTGAATTTTGTTTTTAAGGAGGGATCTTCAAATAGGTAACTTTGAGTCCCATTCTGTTTTTTTTTTTTAAAGGTGTTTTTATTTTTTTTATTTTTTTAAGATTTTATTTATTTATTTGACAGAGACAGAGATAGCAAGAGTAGAAACACAAGCAGCGGGAGTGGGAGAGGGAGAGCAAGCTTCCCTCAGAGGAGGGAGCCCAATGTGGGACTCGACCCCAGGACCCTGGGATCATGACCCGAGCTGAAGGCAGACGCTTAACGACTGAGCCACCCAGGCACCCCCCATTCTATTTTCTGTTCGTATATTTAACTCCCTTTTGGTCTTACACTTAATTTTGGTTCTCTTAATATCTGGTTTATGAAGCTAGAACAAGTTATTAATATTTATTAAGAATATATAGACAGTATTAATATGATCATGGTGGTGATGAATATTGCAAACCTAATGAACAGAAGGTACTGTTGCATAAACAGTTATTTTATTTTGGTAAAACGGTAACTTTAACAAATCTATTTTTCCCCCCTAGATTTACCAACAGCATGAATCAAGAAAAGTTAGCCAAACTTCAGGCTCAGGTCCGGATAGGGGGCAAGGTGAGTGTGGCATAAGAAAAATTGAGAGGAGAATGTATTATTACCAGATAGTAGTAGTATTTTGGATTTGTGGTCATTGGAAATCTAAAATCTTTTCAATAATCAAGATCAAACCACATTTCAATTTGAAAATAACTTGTCTAGATTTAAAATAGGTAACTAGAAAACTTCTTTGTCTGGTGGTACAATGGAAATAGCCACTTTTGTTTGAATTCTCTTAACATCTGGTAGTTATGTGACATGAACAAGTTATCTGACCTTGTTAGGCTTCCATCTTCCCATCTGCAAAATAGAAATAATCCTGCATAAGATGCTTCTGAGGATTAGAGTAATACTTATAAAACATCTAACATGGTGTGGGCACAGAGTAGATACTTAATAAATGATAGCTATTATGTTAGACTCATTTGCAGGGCATCCCAGATGTTGAGTTTACCTCATCTTGACTGGATACACCTACTTCTACAGTTAGGTTTATTAGGTTTAACTGGAAATGCTCAAGCTGATTGTACGTTTTGTTCATTGCTAGGTTTTCCTCCCAAATTCCTGCCTATTCTTCTATGTTGGTCAATATGTGCACAAACATTCTTATTCCGTGTACTTTGAAGCCTAAGGAAAAGCTCATTCTGAGAATCTTTGATTCCCTGCAGCTCTAGCCCCCAGCTCAAGGAGAATACTCTGCCTTTATCTCTGCCCAGTACAATCTTTGTAAAAGGAAAAGTGAAAATAGTACTCAGCTCAGACCTGGGAAGGGAGTAGGTAGGATGCTATGTAGCAGCTCTCCTTTTCATTTACTTTGATGATAACCACAGCTCCTAGGGATGGAGATAGAAGGGGAAGGGAAGAAGTGACTCATACTTTCTCCTTCCATAGCAATACAGTTATAGGACTCTGGAGTCATATTAACACATTCATGTAACCAAAGTGGTCACATTGTAACATCAAGTATAATGTAATATACCAATGCAAAAACTAGGGATATTCAGGAACCATAGAATATACCTGGAAGAGCTTGAGTCAGCACATCACTATTATATATTTTAAACCAGGTGGTTGGCACATTCATTCATTTAACTAGTTTACTGTGCACCTACTATGTGCCAAGCACATAGTAGATAACCAAGATTTTCTTCTCTTGACACAGCTTAGCGTGGAAGAGAAACATGCTCACAATTACACTACAGAATAATAAATGTTAAAATGAAGTACAAGGTGCTCTTGCCTAGGAGGGGCAAGGACATCATCACTGAGCTGAGATTTGGAGAACAAACGAATTTATCAATAAGTAGAAAGGTGAGAGTAAGTGGGTAGAGTGAAAAGGGGATCATCATTCTTACACATGCTAAGGCATGCTGTGATAGCATGGTGCTTAACAGAATGGCTTGCTTTAGTTTGGTACAGTTAGAGTTTAGACTATATAATGGATAAAGAATGGTAGGAGATGAAACAACCAGGTAATTTGGGGTTGTATATGCCGTACTAAGGAGTACAGGATTTTATCCTATAGGCAAGGGGCAACTATTGAAGGATTTTAAGAACAGTCATTTTAGAAAAGTAGGTGCTGGCAACATGGAAAATGGAATGAAATGGAAGTTTGGCATAGAGGAGAACAATTGAGAGGCTGCTGCTGAAGTATATGGAACACAAATTTAGGAGTTGGAATGACATAACTCATATGAAAAGGAAAAAGGAGTCTAGGATGACCCCCGGATTTCTGGTTTTAAAGACTAGGTATATGGTAATACCACCAGCTATAAAACTTAGGAAATATAGGAAGAATAGTTTGATGGACTGATCAGCTTTTAGACATGTTGAATTTGAGGTACTCAGCTGAGGATCATTTCATTTGAGGCATACAGCGAGCAGTTAAGCTATCCCTGAGTCAGGAACACTTCACAGATAAATGACCATCTATGAAAGTAGTCACCCCTAATCCATCCTTCAGCAACTGGGTTTTGTCACAACCTCTGCTGCTACTCACAGAAGTCTCTTCCACTCCCACCAGCATTGCTGAGACTGAAGCCCCTACCTACTCTCTATAGAGCTGATTCCCTGAGTACTGCAGTAATTACCCAGAGATGGAAACCTCTCTTCCTTTCCTCCTGCCATGTCTCAGAAAGATTTAGCCCTCAAGACAGGCTTCTTTTGGTAATGTTTTATTTCTGCTTTAGGTTATATTTTTTTAATTGGCCCAGGAATTTAATCCATTATTTTAAATAGTTTTTCAGTGGAAATATATATTTAGAGTTTCAAAGTAACCATTTAGAAATGAGCTATTTCTATCTCAGTGAATAGTATAATTGTCAAACTATTTGCTCAGGCCAATATTCTAAGCATCATTCTAGATTCCTTTTTTCCTCATTTCCCACGTCCAATCCATCAGCATGTTGATTCTTCTGACAGTCTAAGCTCTCACCGTCTCCACTGCCAGAATTCTCCTCTCTCATCGACTACTGCAGTAGCTTCCTGATTGATCTCATTATCGTTCATTTTCCACAGCAACATCAGTCATCTGTAAAAATCATAAATGAGATCAAATCATTCCCATGCTTAAAACCTTTGTATTGCAGCTAGAATAAAATCCAACTCCTGCCCGTGGCATTCTAGGCTATGTGATTTGGCCCTTGCCTATCTTTCTGAATGCATTTTCCTCCTTCCCGTTTGCTCACTCTGCCAAAACCATGACTGACCTGCTTTCTCTCTGTAGAAACAGTAGGTTCACTCTTGTTTTATTCTGCTTGGATCACTCTTCCCCTAGATCTTCCTATGGGTCTCAGCTCATAATGTCACCTCTTCAGAGGGCCTTCCCTGAACATTCTAATAAAGTAGTGCTCTGCCCCCACCCAATAAATACTCTTAGTACTATGTTGGGTTTTTTTTCCCTTAATACCCTTATCCCATTTGAAAGGATCTAATTTGTTTATATATTTATTGACTTTTCCATCCCACTATAATGTATGCTCCTTGAACTAAGAACTTGATTTTTTTCATTCCTAGGAATGTAGAACACTCAGTTGTAGGCATTTGATTCTTAATTATGTCAGAATCTTCAATGTTTCAGAATATCTTTAGATTTAACTTTATTGTCAGGGATTGGTGGGTACTATAAAAAGCATTCCTTGTAATGTTTGGAAGTTGTCATAAAACACAATTGTATTTTATTTTTTATTAAAAAAGTTTTGAAACAACATATTGAAATGATAAATGGATACTGGAAAAAGAACTGACTAGAACTGGCCCTCAAAAATCTGGGTTAGGCTGACAATCACAACTCTGAGCGGTCTTCTTAGTCATTACTATTAAGTCAGCGATTTCTTATGTGGTTTTTAATTAGAGTATTGTGAATAGGAAGACATGTGACTGCAGTTGCCAGATGCTAGGCATCCTAACACTTCTGTTTGGTTATTTTTCAGGGTACAGCTCGCAGAAAGAAGAAGGTGGTACATAGAACAGCTACAGCTGATGACAAAAAACTTCAGAGTTCTCTAAAAAAACTGGCTGTGAATAATATAGCTGGTATTGAAGAGGTATGATCATTTTATAAATTGTTAAATTATGTGGACAAATAGCACATTCACAAATACACTTTTCAAATGTAAAATATCAGCTTAGAAGAATCAGATATTGTCAGTCACGTGTCTTTGAAGGACTAGTTGTTGAATTTGCTTATTGTATAAAAATGGATGATTGTAAAAAAATGATTTTAGTTGACAGATAAGGAATTCGTCATACTTTTCTGACTCAAAGTATTTGGCATATGTGACAAAATTATGGAACTGCTCTTGAATTTTCATGCAAAATAAGATTTTTTTTCTAATAATATAGAAATAAACTCCAAGATTTCTTCAAATAAGGTGGATTTTTTTTTCCCTTTCTACTCAATCTCTTTATTACCTCAGCCAAGAAGCTCTAGCAATAGCTTTACTTGGATTGGTTTTCTTATTAGACCTTTTCCAGAAATTATTGGTTAAATTTTTTAAATCATCTTAATAAATTTTGGTGATACTGCTTTTCTCAAATATGAAGCCAAAGACTAGTGTTATTTCAAAAGATACTCAAGAAAAATGGTAACATCAGCTATTTATGATCTGTTACCATCTAGATTCACGTCTACCTAATAATTCCATTTCTAATAGTAACCAATGTTTAAATTTTCACTACTATAAATTAAATTGAATGTTTAAGTTAAATTGTACTTAATGATATCATTACTGTGTGTGGTACCACCTCACGATTTTTAACAGATCATTAATGCATATGTGCTATAAAACAGATCAGAAATAATGTGGAGGCAAGGATCACTAATAAATAGCAGAGTACCAAAGAAAAGGCAGTGAAATGGCCACACATTCCTTCTACTGTGCATATATGAATAAATATTAACACATCATTTAAATCTGCTTTGTACTTTCAAAATTAGTATAGTGATAAAATAGAAAATGTAAGACACATGTATCTTTTCTTCCTTTTAGCTTGATGTGCCTGTGCATTCTTACTCTGATAAAGATTAGAACTTCATTTGCAAGTCTTGAAATTAAACATTTTATATGCCTTTTTTTCTTTTGAGCTATTGAAAAACTTTCATGTATTTTTATTGACCTAAAATAATTCTCAGAGAGATCATTCTCTTTATCTGGGGTATATATGAGGGAAAAAAATCTAAACCTCTCTTAAAATCCAAAGCTTTGGGGTGCCTGGGTGGCTCAGATGGTTAAGTGTCTGCCTTCAGCTCAGGTCATGATCTTGGGGTCCTGGGATCGAGCCCCGCGTGGGGAAATCCCTGCTCAGCGGGGAGCCTGCTTCTCCAACTCCCTCCCCCTCTGCCTGCCACTCCGCCTGCTTGTACTTTCTCTGTCAAATAAAAAGTAAAAAAACTGAAAAAAAAAAAAATCCAAAGCTTGGTTTAAAAAAAAAAAAGTAGGAATAATGGACAATAACTGATAATGTTAAACCTAAACAACTTATAAGTGTTCTGGCAATCTTACATCTTTGCATACATTTCTCTCTCTGACTCCGCCCCCCGCCTCGTGCCCTGCCATCTCAGCACTATTGACATTTTGAACCAGCTAGTTCTTTATTGTGAGAACTGCCCTGTGTATTATAGGATGTTTAAGCAGCTTCCCTGACCTCTACCCACTAGATACCAATAGCCCCACTTACCACCCCCCCCCAGTTATGACATCCAAAATGTCCTCAGACTTTGTCACATGCCCCCTAGGGGACAAAGTCACCCTTGGTTGAAAAACACCCTTTTAGAGAGAGGAAAAGATTCTATTTATACCTCCTTGAAGTGTAGATTTAACTATGTAATATCTCCAAGGGCATGTTTTTCTAAATGTTTGTTTTTGTTCAGATTTGGGACACTTTATGGTTCTTATAATTAATAAAACTTTTTGTGGTCAGATAGCATTAATTTTATAAATGTTTTATAATAAAATAAAGAAACAAATCAGTTAACAGTCTTTGATCTTTTCAGAATACAGCCAAACGTGTTAATGCAGTGCTGAGGTGAAGATATTTTTGTAGTTGAAATTGTTCTAATAAAGTAATGATAGTCAACACTTAGTGGACATCTAATGTGTGCCAAGCATTTTGCCAAGGACTTGCTAGATAGTAGTTTATAAGTTATTCACAGTCTCTGTCCTTTGGAGCTTACAGTCTAGTAGGGAAACTAATTAGATAACAGACAAATATGTATTATCCCATTTCAGATTCAACTGACTCTCTTTGAGTCAGTTGTTACTGGTTACAGAGAAGAAAACTGAGACAGAATTAGGTACCTGCCCAAGATCACTTAGCTAGTAAGTGCTGGATTCTGAGTGTTAAAACCAGAGTTCATTCTGTTCATCAATTTATCCTGCTTTTGGTCATTTCATTTGCACTTTCTTATATCCTCTCTTGGCCTTTTCCTCTCCTCCTGCTCCCCCCCTTATCCCTCAACACCCCATCAAAGAAAGAAAGTATCTGCCTTATACCTTGTATTATTGAACACCTACCATGCAGAATGCATTAGTTACACTATTACATATAAAAGAAAATCCCTATAAGTATTTCCGAGGACATTGATGTTTCTCTTTTTTCAGGTCTTAATGCAGGCATTATTTCTCCCAGAAGCCTTCCTGGTAGCACACTTACACATTTGTATAAAGAAAGGTCAGATGCCTTTCCTATATGCCTTCATAATGTCCTGTATTTACTTTTATTACAGCATTTATTAAACTGTGATGTGAATTCCTTTTTGTTGCTACTACTGATGGCAGTTCTAACTTTTTGAGGAGTCGTAGCTCCAAAACGTTGCACAGAAAATTAATGCTACAGGGGCACCTGGATGGCCCAGTCGGTTAAACGTCTGACTTCGGCCCCTGGATCGTGATCTCAGAGTCGTGGGATCATGCTTAGCGAGGAGTCTGCTTGCCCCTTCCCCTGCTCCTTCTGTCTCTCTCCCCCCCGCAATAAATAAATCTTAAAAAAAAAAAAAGGAAAGAAATTAGTGCTACCTAATAAACACATACACGCTCTCATTGCACCCAACCCTGGTGATGTCTTCCAGCCCTCACAGACTATACAGAGAAAATGTACATAAAGATAATTAACAATGCAAGGTAACAGCTGTAAAATTTCTGAATATTTGAAGCTAAGATGGAAAGGAGTTTACTTTTTTCCTTCTTTCCCTCTTTTTAAAGTTGTTTTTTTGAGAGCTCTAAGATATTTGTACTTTATGTAACACTTTGCAGATTTTGTGTAGGAATATCTAGTATACTATATATAACCTGGCTTGCCTCAAACATTATGTTTGTGTTACTAAGTTTAAAGTTGACTTTTTTTCAAAAATTTTTTAAAGAAAATGACACACACTTGGTTTAAAAACAGCTCTTTGGAAGGAGAAAAGAAACTACTGCATTAAATGTAAACATGAAAACATATGTACAGAAGTTTTCAGAAACTAAGATGTGAAAAAATATATCTTAGAATAGAAGAAACACATTAATTATAATTTTGTTATTTTTTATTTGGAATGTTTGAAACTTTTTTCAAAGTGCTAAACTCTGGGGTACCTGGCTGGCTCAGTCAGTAGAGCAGGGGACTCTTGATCTGGGGTTATGAGTTTGAGCCCCACATTGGGTATGGAGTTTACTTAAAAAGAAAAAAAGTCCTGACCTCTAAGGAATTTTTAAATTCCTGTTTTTCAGGAATTTAAGAAAAGCAGATAAAAACTTTCAAAAAGAGAAGACATCATTGCCATTGTTGTAAAACAAAAAATAATATTACAATGTTTTCCGTACTTAGACCTTCAAAACATCAAACAAGTAGAAAGTACTCAGTTTGGTGGGTGGGGAACAGGGAGATCAGTGGTGGCTTCCAAAAATTCACGGAATGTACTTCTGCCAAGAAAAGTTCTAATCTTACTTTCTAAGCTGTTGGTTTTGGCGATTTTTTTCTCCCTCCCGAAGCTTAATTTATATCCTCTTTAGAAACTTTAAAAACTGAAGGACTGTTTGGATTAAGACAAGCTTCTCTGTTCTTTTATGTATTCATTAGTTTGTTGATTTGGTGTAATAAATTAGTCATAGATTTCTTTCACATGTTACCAAAGACGGAGAAATCCAAAGCTGTCAAAAAGTAAGGGGTATGGGAGTGTCAGAGACTGTTTCATACAAAAGCCTAGGTTTTAGGAGGTCATTCCTAGGCAGATGCCAAGAGATTTATAATCCAGAACTAAGTTTCTAAAAATGTTTTATATTCTGCGACATTTGAAGGTATTTGGGTGAGCTTATTTGGTAATCTAGTTGAATATAGTGACTATGCTGTCACCTGTTTTTACCTGATAACATAAATCTGTCAACAATGGGATCTGTTCCATTTCCCAGAAATGATTGATTTTATCAGATTTATTTGGTAGTAAATGTCATCAAAAATCTGAATCTCTGATCCAGATGGCCTAGTTGCTTCATAGAGTTTTATGTTCAGAGGACATCTTCTGTTGTAACTAGGATATAATTCTGCCTCTGTTGAAACTTTTCCTTTATTTCCAGGCCTAATTAATTAATCAACCCTTTCTCTGTACTTCTACTGCCCTTAGCTTAAATTGCTCTGCTATAATACATTTATTAATGACAGCCTCATATTGTGGCATATAATGGTTACTTATTAACCAACTAGTCTTTTTTTCAGATTATAAGAGACTTGATAGCAGGGACCGTGTTTATTCATTTATAGTCTGTAGCATGCTGACTCCCATGATGAGTTTGTTTGGGGCCTATTAAGTTCTTAAGGGATACTGATTATTTGAGATGGAGTTGTTCTCAAGAAGTTAGTCATTGGGGTGCCTGGCTGGCTCATTCAGTGGAGCAGCAACTCTTGATGTCAGGATTGTGAGTTGGGCATAGAGATTACTTATAAAAAAAAAAAGTTAGCCATAGGATGCTGGAGCTCAGGAAAACACTTAGGGCTGAGAATAAAAATATTGTAATTGTACACATAAATATTACTGTTTATATTTTCTTCCTCCTGGTCACACTTGTACCAGAAGGAGGACCTTGGTTGACCCTTAACCACAATTCCTTCTTCCTCCAACTAGAGCCTCAGGTGCCAATGGGTGGACAGCTCTGAGTACAAGGGAGTAAAAGGGAAACACCATGTCCCATTCACCTTATTCCATAGCAGCCTTACTTTAAGATCCCGCTTTTTGGGTTTTTGTTTTATTTTTTACTATTTTTTTTATTGTGGTAAATATATGTAACATAAAATTTGCCATTTTAACCATTTTTAAGTACAGTTCAATGGTATTATATTCAGTGTTATGCAACCACAACCATTATCTATTTCCAAATTTTTTTTTAAATTTTTTAAGATTTTATGTATTTATTTGACAGAGAGAGCACAAGCAGGGGGACTGGCAGGCAGAGGGGGAGGGAGAAGCAGGCTCCCCGCTGAACAGAGAGCTTGACGATGGGCTCGATCCCAGGACCCCGGGATCATGACCTGAGCCAAAGGCAGACGCTTAACTGACTGAGACACCCAGGCGCCCCTATTTCCAAAATTTTTCATCATCCCAAACCAAAACTCTATATCCATTAAGCAATAACTTTGCATCCCCTCTTCCGCAACCCCTGATAGCCAATAACCTACTTTTTGTATCTGTGGATTTGCCTGTTGTAGATATATCGTGTAATACAATATTTGTCCTTCTGTGTCTAACTTACTTCACTTAGCATAATGTTTTCAGGGTTCATCCATGTTTTAGTATGTATCAGAACTTCACTCCTTTTTTTTTTATTTTTATGTTAATCACCATATATTACATCATTAGTTTTTGATGTAGTGTTCCATGATTCATTGTTTGAGAACTTCACTCCTTTTATGGCTGAATAATTTTCCATTGTATGCATAATACCACATTTATCCATTCATCTGTTGATGAACATTTTCTTTTTTTCTTAATTTTTTATTGTTATGTTAATCACCATACATTACATCATTAGTTCTTGCTTGATGTAGTGTTCCATGATTCATTGTTTGTGCATAACACCCAGTGCTCCACGCAGAACGTGCCCTCCTTAATACCCATCACCAGGCTAACCCATCCCCCCACCCCCCTCCCCTCTAGAACCCTCAGTTTGTTTTTCAGAGTCCATTGTCTCTCATGGTTCGTCTCCCCCTCCGACTTACTCCCCTTCATTCTTCCCCTCCTGCTATCTTCTTCTTTTTCTTTTTTCGTAACATATCTTGCATTATTTGTTTCAGAAGTACAGATCTGTGATTCAACAGTCTTGCACAATTCACAGCGCTCACCATAGCACATACCCTACCCAATGTCTATCACCCAGCCACCCCATCCCTCCCACCCCCCACGACTCAGCAACACTCAGTTTGTTTCCTGAGATTAAGAATTCTTCATATCAGTGAGATCATATGATACATGTCTTTCTCTGATTGACTTATTTCACTCAGCATAACACCCTCCAGTTCCATCCACGTCATTGCAAATGGCAAGATCTCATTCCTTTTGATGGCTGCATAATATTCCATTGTGTATATATACCACATCTTCTTTATCCATTCATCTGTCAGTGGACATCTTGGCTCTTTCCACAGTTTGGCTATTGTGGACATTGCTGCTATAAACATTGGGGTGCACGTACCCCTTCGGATCCCAACATTTGTATCTTTGTGGTAAATACCCAGTAGTGCAATTGCTGGATCATATGGTAGCTCTATTTTCAACTGTTTGAGGAACCTCCATACTGTTTTCCAGAGTGGCTACACCAGATTGCATTCCCACCAACAGTGTAGGAGGGTTCCCCTTTCTCCACATCCCTGCCAGCATCTGTCGTTTCCTGACTTGTTAATTTTAGCCATTCTGACTGGTGTGAGGTGGTATCTCATTGAGGTTTTGATTTGGATTTCCCTGATGCCAAGCGATGTTGAGCATTTTTCATGTGTCTGTTGGCCATTTGGATGTCTTCTTTGAAAAAATGTCTGTTCCTGTCTTCTGCCCATTTCTTGATTGGATTATTCTTTGGGTGTTGAGTTTGATAAGTTCTTTATAGATTTTGGATACTAGCCCTTTATCTGATATGTCATTTGCAAATATTTTCTCCCATTCTGTCGGTTGTCTTTTGGTTTTGTGGACTGTTTCTTTTGCTGTGCAAAAGCTTTTTATCTTGATGAAATCCCAATAGTTCATTTTTGCCCTGGCTTCCCGTGCCTTTGGCAATGTTTCTAGGAAGAAGTTGCTGTGGCTGAGGTCGAAGAGGTTGCTGCCTGTGTTCTCCTTTAGGATTTTGATGGACTCCTGTCTCACGTTTAGGTCTTTCAACCCTTTGGAGTCTATTTTTGTGTGTGGTGTAAGGAAATGGTCCAGTTTCATTCTTCTGCCTGTGGCTGTCCAATTTTCCCAACACCATTTGTTGAAGAGACTGTCTTTTTTCCATTGGACATTCTTTCCTGCTTTGTCAAAGATGAGTTGACCATAGAGTTGAGGGTCCATTTCTAGGCTCTCTATTCTGTTCCATTGATCTATGTGTCTGTTTTTGTGCCAGTATCGTACTGTCTTGATGATGACAGCTTTGTAATAGAGCTGGAAGTATGGAATTGTGATGCCGCCAGCTTTGCTTTTCTTTTTCAAGATTCCTCTGGCTATTCGGGGTCTCTTCTGGTTCCATACAAATTTTAGGATTATTTGTTCCATTTCTTTGAAAAAAGTGGATGGTATTTTGATGGGGATTGCATTGAATGTGTAGATTGCTCTAGGTAGCATTGACATCTTCACAATGTTTGTTCTTCCAATCCATGAGCATGGAACGTTTTTCCATTTCTTTGTGTCTTCTTCAATTTCTTTCATGAGTATTTTATAGTTTTCTGAGTACAGATCCTTTGCCTCTTTGGTTAAATTTATTCCTAGGTATCTTATGGTTTTGGGTACAATTGTAAATGGGATCGACTCCTTGATTTGTCTCTCTTCTGTCTTGTTGGTGGTGTATAAGAATGCCACTGATTTCTGTGCATTGATTTTATATCCTGCCACTTTACTGAATTCCTGTATGAGTTCTAGCAGTTTTGGGGTGGAGTCTTTTGGGTTTTCCACATACACTATCATATCATCTGCAAAGAGTGAGAGTTTGACTTCCTTTTTGCCGATTTGGATGCCTTTGATTTCTTTTGGTTGTCTGATTGCTGTGGCTAGGACTTCTAATACTATGTTGAATAGCAGTGGTGATAGTGGACATCCCTGCCGCGTTCCTGACCTCAGGGGAAAAGCTCTCAGCTTTTCCCCATTGAGAATGATATTCGCTGTAGGTTTTTCATAGATGGCTTTTATGATATTGAGGTATGTACCCTCTATCCCTATACTCTGAAGAGTTTTGATCAAGAAAGGATACTGTACTTTGTCAAATGCTTTTTCTGCATCTATTGAGAGGATCGTATGATACTTGTTCTTTCTTTTGTTAATGTATTGTATCACTTTGATTGATTTGCGGATGTTGAACCAGCCTTGCAGCCCAGGGATAAATCCCACTTGGTCATGGTGAATAATCCTTTTAATGTACTGTTGGACCCTATTGGCTAGTATTTTGGTGAGAATTTTTGCATCCATGTTCATCAAGGATATTGGTCTGTAGTTCTCCTTTTTGATGGGGTCTTTGTCTGGTTTTGGGATCAAGGTAATGGTGGCCTCATAAAATGAGTTTGGAAGTTTTCCTTCCATTTCTATTTTTTGGAACAGTTTCAGGAGAATAGGTATTAATTCTTCTTTAAATGTCTGATAGAATTCCCCTGGGAAGCCGTCTGGCCCTGGGCTTTTGTTTGTTGGGAGATTTTTGAGGACTGCTTCAATTTCCTTAATGGTTATAGGTCTGTTCGGTTTTCTGTTTCTTCCTCGTTCAATTTTGGTAGTTGATACATCTCTAGGAATGCACCCATTTCTTCCAGGTTATCTAATTTGCTGGCATAGAGTTGCTCAAAATATGTTCTTATAATTGTTTGTATTTCTTTGGTGTTGGTTGTGATCTTTCCTCTTTCATTCATGATTTTGTTGATTTGGGTCATTTCTCTTTTCTTTTTGATAAGTCTGGCCAGGGGTTTATCAATCTTGTTAATTCTTTCAAAGAACCAGCTCCTAGTTTCGTTGATCTGTTCTACTATTCTTTTGGTTTCTGTTTCATTGATTTCTGCTCTGATCTTTATGATTTCTCTTCTCCTGCTGGGTTTAGGCTTTATTTGCTGTTCTTTCTCCAGCTCCTTTAGGTGTAGGGTTAGGTTGTATATTTGAGACCTTTCTTGTTTCTTGAGAAAGGCTTGTATTGCTATATACTTTCCTCTCAGGACTGCCTTTGCTGTATCCCAAAGATTTTGAACAGTTGTGTTTTCATTTTCATTGGTTTCCATGAATTTTTTTAATTCTTCTTTAATTTCCTGGTTGACCCATTCATTCCTTAGTAGGATGCTCTTTAGCCTCCATGCATTTGCGTTCTTTCCAACTTTCCTCTTGTGATTGAGTTCTAGTTTCAAAGCATTGTGGTCTGAAAATATGCAGGGAATAATCCCAATCTTTTGGTACCAGTTGAGACCTGATTTGTGACCTAGGATGTGATCTATTCTGGAGAATGTTCCCTGGGCACTAGAGAAGAATGTGTATTCCATTGCTTTGGGATGGAATGTTCTGAATATGTCTGTGAAGTCCATTTGGTCCAGTGTGTCATTTAAAGTCTTTATTTCCTGGGCGCCTGGGTAGCTCAGATGGTTGAGCGTCTGCCTTCAGCTCAGGTCATGATCCCAGGGTCCTGGGATCGAGTCCCACATCAGGCTCCCTGCTCAGTGGGAAGCCTGCTTCTCCCTCTGCCTCTCTCTCTCTCTCTCTCTCTCTGACTCTCATGATTAAATAAATAAAACATTAAAAAAAATAAAAAAAATAAAGTCTTTATTTCCTTGTTGATCTTTTGCTTAGATGATCTGTCCATTTCAGTCAGGGGGGTGTTAAAGTCCCCCACTGTTATTGTATTGCTGTCCATGTGTTTCTTCGCTTTCGTTATTAATTGCCTTATATAATTGGCTGCTCCCATGTTCGGGGCATAGATATTTACAATTGTTAGATCTTCTTGTTGGATAGACCCTTTAAGTAGGATATAGTGTCCTTCCTCATCTCTTATTACAGTCTTCGGTTTAAAATCTAATTTGTCTGATATAAAGATTGCCACCCCAGCTTTCTTTTGGCGTCCATTAGCATGGTAAATGGTTTTCCACCCCCTCACTTTCAATCTGGGGGTGTCTTTGGGTCTAAAATGAGTCTCTTGCAGACAGCATATCGATGGGTCTTGTTTTTTAATCCAATCTGATAGCCTGTGTCTTTTGATTGGGGCATTTAGCCCATTTACATTCAGGGTAACTATTGAAAGGTATGAATTTAGTGCCATTGTATTGCCTGTAAGGTGACTGTTACTGTATATTGTCTCTGTTCCTTTCTGATCTGTGCTGCTTTTAGGCTCTCTCTTTGCTTAGAGGACCCCTTTCAGTATTTCTTGGAGGGCTGGTTTCATGTTTGCAAATTCCTTTAGTTTTTGTTTGTCCTGGAAGCTTTTTATCTCTCCTTCAATTTTCAACGAGAGCCTAGCTGGATATAGTATTCTTGGCTGCATATTTTTCTCGTTTAGTGCTCTGAAGATATCATGCCTGTCCTTTCTGGCCTGCCAGGTCTCTGTGGATAGGTCTGTTGCCAATCTAATATTTCTACAATTGTAGGTTACATATCTCTTCTCCAGAGCTGCTTTCAGGATTTTCTCTTTGTCTCTGAGACTCATAAGTCTTACTATTAAATGTCGGGGTGTTGACCTATTTTTATTGATTTTGAGAGGGGTTCTCTGTGCCTCCTGGATTTTGATGCCTGTTTCCTTCCTCACATTAGGGAAGTTCTCTGCTGTAATTTGCTCCAATATACCTTCTGCCCCTCTCTCTCTTTCTTCTTCTTCTGGGATCCCAATTATTCTAATGTTGTTTCGTCTTATCGTATCACTTATCTCTCGAATTCTGCCCTTGTGATCCTGTAGTTGTTTGTCTCTCTTTTTCTCAGCCTCTTTATTTTCCATCATTTGGTCTTCTATATTACTGATTCTCTCTTCTGCCTTATTTATCCTAGCAGTTAGTGCCCCATTTTTGATTGCACCTCATTAATAGCCTTTTTGATTTCAACTTGGTTAGATTTTAGTTCTTTTATTTCTCCAGAAAGGGTTTCTCTTAATAACTTTCATCCTTTTTTCAAGCCCAGCTAGTATCTTTAAAGTCATGATTCTGAACTCTAGGTCCGACATCGTACTAATGTCCGTATTGAGTAGGTCCCTGGCTGACACTACTATCTCTTGTTCTTTTTGCCGAGGTGATTTTTTTCGTCTTGTCATTTTGTCCAGAGGAGAAGAGATGAATGAGAGAACAAAATGCTAACAGGTTAACAACGTCCCCAGCAAATATACTCTATACAAATCAGAAAAGACCTGAAACCAGGGGAAAAGAAAGGGAAAGAAAGAAAAAAGAAAGAGAAAAGAAAGAAAGAAAAAAAAAACCAAAAAGAAAAAGATTAAAAACAAAAAAGAACAATACAAAAAAAAACAAATATGATCAAATATGATCAGGCTAGTGCATAGATCAGTGCCACAGACTAGATTTTGGGCATATTTTGGTCTGTTAGAAAAAAGTGCCTCCTAAAATTTTAAAGGAAGAAAGACTTATATATGTACAAAATAAGGGTTGATACAATGAAGGGATGGAAGATGACTGTAAAGATGAAAATTATAAAAGATTTTATAAAAGGAATTGATACGATAAGTTGTTTGAAAAAAGAAGATTTAAAAAAAAAAGGGAGAGAATGTGATCAGGCAGGAGACTAGAACAAAGCCATACACTAGTGATTTAGGGTATATTTTGATCTGTTAGAAGAAACTGTATCTCAAAATTTTAAAGAGAGAACAAC